>NC_080681.1:130813236-130968361 GCF_030445035.2 Dasypus novemcinctus
TCGAAAGCGCGGGCAGCGGGACACGAGAGGGACGCCAGGCCCAGCAGCACGAGCCCCCGCGCTAGCCACGCTTGGCGCCCACTGGTCCCCGCCATCCCTCCTACCAGGGGGCTCCACGGACACGCTCGTGGCCGCCCCCCAGCCCACCCGTTGCAGCGCAGGTCCAAGTGACTGCGTGCTACACGCCTTCCTCCCACCGGCTCGGCACGCAGCGCCCGGCAGAGCGTGGGGCAGGGGCTGCGCCTCCCACGGGGCCCTGCTGCCAGGCGCCCGCGTTGCGCCGGCCCACGCTCGGCTCTTCCGGAGGCTCCGTACGTCGTAGATGGAGCGCGCGGGCCCAGGGGAGCAGGTGTTCCTGGAAGCGCGGGTCCCGTGGCTCCCGCAGGGAGAGCCACGACGCCCCACCGGGCAGGCCCAGCTCAGCCTGGCCACGGGCGCTCAGCCGCCTGCTTGGTAAGAGCCGAGTCGCCTCCGGGGGAGCCAGGCAAGGCCTCGGGCCTGACCGCGCAGGGGTGACCGACAGCCGTGGGGGGGGGCAGGGAAGGAGATGCAGCCAGCGGGTTCTTCTTACCACCGGGACCATCTCCTGTTCTGAGACCCGGGGGCCGCAGGGAGCCCCAGGAGGAGGCACCAAGGGGTCTCAGGGTCCTGGGGGCCCGGGGGGGGGGGCAGTCAGAGGAGTAAGTCCCCCGGGAAGGGCCCAGAGAACAGGGTCAGCACATGCAGGAGCGGGTGGGAGGAGCCGCCCTCGAGCAGGGGGAGGTGGTCCTGGGGGGCACTGCCCCTGAGGCGGCGCGGGCGTGCGGGCTCCATGGTTTCTCACAGTCGAGAATGACCCAAGACACGGCCCGGGCGGCGCAGCTTGAACGTCTCCATGGCTCCGGAGGGTCACAAGGGGCTTCACGGGGCTGGGACGCCACGACCCACCCCTGGAGACTGAAGCGGGGGGCCAGGCCTGGGGACCCCAGGAAGAGGGCCCAGACAGCCCCTCCCACCCCAGAGCGCCCCCCAGCACAGGAGCGGACCCCCTTCCACCCACGGACGGGGGCACGGAGCTTTCTCCAGGCCCCTCCCCGGGCCCAGGCCGCTCACAGCTCCCCGGCCCCCTCCTGGCTCCCCCAGCCCCCCTCCCCGGGGCCTTCCCATACTCTAGGTCCTCTTTACGTAACCCAGGAGCGCAGTGCCTTTCCCGGCCTTCGTGGTCCCTCTGTGCCCCTGCACGTGCCAGGGCACAGGACTCGCCGGCCTGGGGGGCTCCGGGCCAAGCCTCTGGCAGAGGGCAAGGGGCGTGGGAGCGTGGCAGGCGCAATAAAGCGGGACGGCGACCTTTTGAACCTTGCCTCCGCGGCCTGGAGGAACGGCGGGGCCCACGGGGGCGCTCGGCGGGGCTGCGAGAACAGCCCCCCACAGCAGGCTCAGAGGGCCCGGGGCGCGGCCCGACCCCGCAGCAGACCCCCCGGCCAGGCCCTGGATGAGAACCCCTGACAGCCGGGCAGAGCCCCCGTGTCGCCATTCCCAGGCCTCTCCAGGTCCAGGGCCCCCACTCTGCCGCTCGCCGACACCCCTGGCCCTGCCCCCACGCTCCGGGCCGGTACCCCCACCGTGGGCACAGCGCTGGGAGGGGAGGTGCCTGCAGGGCGGCCCCGGCCAACCCCCCCATCCCCCCCCGCCGAGCGCAGGCTGCCGTTTTACAATCGCCAGATGGCGGCCTGCGAGCGCAGGCTTTCCCCACCCCGAGTGACCGCTGACCTCTCGTAAGCGGGGACAAAGCCCAGGACCGCCGCGCCCCAGGGGCCCCGCGCAGACCCCTGGGTCACCAGGCCCAGCCCTGGACCCGCCGTGGAGACCCCGAGAGCCTCAGCACAGGCTCGGCAGACCGAGCAGATGGCGGCCAAGACCCGACCCCAGCGGCCTGGGCGCAGTGTGGCCCCACGGGTCCCGGCCCCTTACAAAGCAGCAAGGAGCCAGGACATGTGGGGGGCACCACGGGGACCCCGCTTTTGAAGGGAGAAGCGGGCACGAGACTCAGGGAACGGGAAGGGGCCTGCCCACAAAAGTGGGTGCTGCTGGCCTCGTCCCCCACCCCACGCCCTCAACACAGGCTGGCGCAGGCTCGGCCTCTGCACGCGCACCCACGCCGCACTGCCCGTGCCCTCACGCCGCACTGCCCGTGCCCTCCCTCGCGGCTCCCAGCGCCACTGTTTCCCCGGCTCATCCTGCCGCCCGCTCCGGACCTGCCCGCCCGCCGGCTGCGCAGGCGCTGCTGTGCGCCAGGCAGGAAGCCACACCGGCCCTGTCGCGATGGCGGGCGGCACAAGCCGGGGGCTCTGGTTCTAGACCCGGCAGCTTCCCCAGAACATGGCCAGGCGCCTCGCTGTCCCCCACTCCCCACCCCCGTCGCCGCCTCGAGGTGGTGTCCGGGCAGCGCCGCCCCTAGGCCAGCCCCAGTTACGGCCGCCTTGTCCAGAAATCGCCCAACACCGCCGCGCCCAGAGCAGAGCGCCCACGCGCGGTCACCCAGTGGTCCCAAGAGCCACGCCTGCCCCAGCGCCTCCTGAGCGCGGCCCTGACTGCAGGCCCAGCTGGACCGTGAAGCTGCCTGCCCCCTGCCCTTAAGTCCCCTGGACTCACAGGAAGAACACTCCGGAACAGACAGACACAGCCGCACAGGCTCGTCGCCCAGCACTCCTCTAGAGAGACCCACAAACACAGGTTTTTGCAACAACCAAAAACTATGGCTTCTCTTCAGGAGCTGAAGGCAAGCACCCCAGGCCACCCCGCGTCCACTACAAACCGGGGCACAAGGGCAAGGCTGACCATCAAGACGACAACACAGTTGTCACCGACGCCCATGAAACCAAAAAGGCCAAACGTGGACGGAGCCCGAGTGCCGCCCAGGGAACGCGGCGGCTCTGAGCCCTGCGGCACCCAACTGGGCTCCCACCGCTGAGCTGCACGCACTTGCTCCTCGCGCTGCGGTGCCCGGGCCCGGGGCAGCTGGTGGCTGTCGCTCACGCCGGGCAGCACACCAGGGACCGCCACCCTGTGGGGCAGGCCGGGCACAGCAGCGTCACGTCCCTGCTCCACTCTCGGTTTCCTGGTGGTGTCCACGGAGAGGCGTCTGCACCTCGGTGCCAGTACAGCCCACGCCACGGCGCGGTGCAGGACCCTGCATCCCGCCGGAAGCAGCCACACCCCCAGGCGGAATTCACGAAACACGTCAGGGCGGCAGGGCTCGCGTGAGCCCACTCCCTGCGTGCAGGGAGCTCAGACGCACTGGGGGCGGGGGGCAGGGGCCACGGGCCCCGAGATGGACAGGTCAGGTTCCACAGACAGAGCACCAGCGAGGAGGGGGCTGCAGAGCCAGCCAGGCGGTTGGCAGGGTCTACCAAGGACTCGTGGGAGCACCATGGCCACGTGACCCCTCGGGCACACAGACGCGTCCTCGCCAGCCAGGGCGGCAGTGGGCCCCGGCCGCTCGCCTGCACCCAGGGCACGGCTCAGGGCTGATGGGAACGAGCACCAAGCCCCGAGCAGGCAAGCGCCGCGGTGTCCACGTAGACCTCGCAGAGCCCTGAACACACGGCCAGCAGGAGGGGCCAGCGTGGACCACGCAATGGGTACTGTGGCGGCTGCCCTTCACGTGCTCGGGGTCCAGCAGAAGGCGTGGCAGGGACCTGACCTCTGGAGAGAAGGCGGCACTGGGGGGACAGCAGGAGACAAGAGCTACCAGCCGCTACAGCAAGCACGGGAGGACCCGTGAGACCCGAGGAGGTGGGCGCAGAGACAGCACATGCGGACCACGGCGGGAGGGCATCGGGGCCACGGCCTCGCGGGCCGAGGTTTGCCCGGGGTGGTAAGAACATTCTGGGAACAGCTGAATGCCACACGGTTTTCCCCATATATTTCACGTCAGAAATTTCACATAAATGCCGGTAAAGCTATTTTTACTTACGTTTTACAGGAATAAGAAAAAGTTCAGTAAAAGCCGGGAGAGAAAGAATTGTGACCAAATATTTTCCAACTTTAACAAAAACCATAAACCCAAGAAGCTCAACGAAGTCCAAGCAGAAGCAACTGAAGGAGCCGCAGCAGGCACTTCCCGCCAGGCTGCACAAGGTGGGGGCGAGCTCGAGCGCCCGCGCGAAAGCACGCGTCCCCGGGGGGGCAGGGGCTGCCGGCGACCTCCTGTCGGCAACGGCGCGAGCGGGAAGCCGCCGGAGCGGCCTCCCGGGCATTTCAGGAGGCACCAGGCCCCGCACGCCCCGTGGCGACCCCCGGAGAACTGGAGGAGGCAGGCTTTCTCAGTCGCGCGGCAGCGAGGACCGTGCCACGCAGACCCCACCACAGCACGCGGGCCCTCGGGCGGAAGGGGCGGCACACGGCCCCTCTGGGGCGCTGTCTCCTGAAAAGGAGCTGCTGGGCCCCAAGAGCAACGCGACCCACGGGGTAAAGCGACAAAGCCGTCCAGAGGGCAGTCGAGGGCTGTGGGCCGCTGTGCGGAGCCGAGGTGCGAGCCGGGGGCCGCCAGGGAGCCCAGAAGACCGCGTGAGCCAGGGGGGCGGCGGACACGCCGACCCGAGGGGACGCGCTGGGGCGACGGGCATGGGAGGGGCCCCGAGGCGAGAGCAGAGGCCAGAGCCAAGGTCACCAAGCACGGGACACGTGCACCAAGGGAACACGCCAAGCACAGACCACGGGCCGCGTTCCAGCCACGCTCGCTGAGCCTCGAGGACGCAGCAAGGCCAGAGAGGAAGGACAGGGAGGATGCGGCGCAAGGGAAATAGTAGTCCCGGGGCGGCAAGGGGCGTTTCGTGACGACAGAAGGTCAGCTCATCACAAGGACCGTCGATCACCGGCGTCCCCGAGAAAGCCAGAAACACACGAGCAGACCGAGCCAGCCACGAGGAGCAGCTCCACGCGGTGCGGGAAGACCCCCGCGAGCAGCGCAGGGGACTCACGTCCCACCGCCCGCGCTCTCGGACCACGAGGGGAAGGAAGCGGGGATCAGGAGAAGGATCTCCGCCATGCTGCCGAGCGCTCAGAGGCTGCGTAATGCACTTCGAGGGACCGTGAGCCAAAGAAACGCGAATGCCAGTGAAAGCACAACACACAGAACCTGTGGGCCACCACGCCAGCAGGACGGGAGAGGCCCAAACGCCCATGCCGGGAAAGAGGAAGGTCTCAGGGCGACGACGTCGGCTTCCGTCTTTGGGAATTGGAAAAAGAGGAGCAGCTCAACCTAAAGCAAGTCAAAGAAAGGAAATCATAGAGACCAAGTTGTAAATCAATGGAAGAGGAAACAGGAAGAAGGAAAGGAAAAAAACGAAAACAATGAAACCAAAAGGCAGCTATTTGCAAAGACCGCTAAAACCGAGACGCCGCGGGCCAGGCCAGCGCCACAGACGGAGCAGCGGCAGCCCAGGCCGGGCGGCAAGTCGACAGGAGGGCCGTGAGGGACGAGGCCAGCAAACCCAGCACCAAGAAGAGGAGGCAAACGCCTCTGAGAACTGCCCGCCCCGGCCCAGAAGGCAGTAACTGGGTCAGCCTCCTCCAAGAAGCTGCACTCCTAGGTAAAAACTGTCCACAAAGAAAACTCCAGGCCCAGAAAGCCCTTGCGCGCTCGGCTGAGAGCTTGGGGAAGAGATGAGGCCGGCTGCGCACGCCGCCCAGCAGCCTGGCGCCAGCCCGTCAGAGCCTTTGTGAGGCCGGCACCTCCTGGGCCAGGCCAGCACAGGGCCCGCCCGAAGGTCAGTGCAAACCCCGAGCACAGCCCGAGCATGCTGACCCCGCGCCGCCCAGCGGCCCCAGGGTCTTATCCACAACGCAAAGCCGGCTCTGCGCCAGGCCCGCCAGTGCCGCGCACCTCAGGGGAAACAGAAACGGGAGGGGGGGCAGCACGTCAGGCCTCTCCCGACGCCGAGTGCGCCTGAGCAAACCGACTGCGCCCGAGAACGCTGGAGGCAGGGCATGGAGGGCACGCCTTTGAGGGGCAGCCGCCAGGTCACAGCGCGTCACAGCAGGCAGTGAGGATCTTCCGCCTCCGCTGCTGGGCCCGGCAGCCCAGGGGTCTGTCTGCACCAGAGACGGCCCATGGCCACGAAGCCCCCAGGAGCAGCCCGGTCAGCACGGCAGGGACGCAGCGCAGCACGCACGCGGAGGCTGAACGTGCCGCCCAGAGCCACGTCGCAGAGTGCGGGCAGAGGCGCGAGTCCATGCCCTTCGCCCCCAGAAGAGTCGGCCTCACTTGTTGGGAGGAAATGCACAACAAGCCGACGCTTGGCAGACTGCGGGGGAGCCGACCACTGGGCGCTCAACCCCGTCGAGATTGCCGGATGGCCTGGCCGCCGCAGGGCCTGAGCCCGGCTCTGTCGAGGCGTTGAGCCCGCAAACTCGTCTGCAGAGTGAACGCCGTCTCCGCTGGAATCCCAGCAGGGACTTCTTCCCCAGAAACTGACTAACTCTGAAACTTCTGTGGAAAAGGCAGAAGAACGACCGAGACAACCCTGAAAAAGGACGGAGGTGGCTGGTCCCGAGCTCACCAGAGCAGCGGCGCCGCCCTCCAGACAGACAGATGGAGATGACGCGCACGCGCGCAACGGGTCTGACAAAGTGCCGCCGCAATGCAGCAGAAAGGAGCTTCCAACAGCCCACGGAGCGAGGACGCCTGGTGCTGACCGTCAGGCTGAACTGGGACCCATGCCCCACGCCCCACAGAACCAGCCACGTCCAGCACAACTCAGCACGAGCCTCAAACCAGAGAACTTCAGTGAGAGCAGGCGGCAGCCCGCGGCCCGGGCGGCAGGTCCTCAGGACAGGGGCACGGTCAACGAGAGCGCGTCCACGAGAGCATGGTCCACGAGAGCGCGCCACGAGAGCGTCCTCTGACACCAGGGGCACGGTCCACAAAAGTGTGCGACACACAGGCGTCAGCACACGTGTGGGCCCCGCTCCTTAGCGCTGTCACAGATGAGGAAAAGCTTCTGACGGGGAAACATCTTCACAAAACATAAAGACTTCTCTGAACTGCCATCAGACGACCACCAACCAGAGAGCGAAAAGCAGGGACTTAGCCAGAAAAAGGGATAGACAGAAGGAGAGCCGGGGCGGCCGGAAGCCCCGGAAGGGCCGCTAGCCTTCGGCATCAGGGAAGCGCAAAGCCGAGGGAGGCGCTGCCTCGCGGCCACGGGAAAGGCTCTGCGCACAAGGAGGCGGGAAGGACCAACCGCCCGTGCGGCCGGGGGGACGAGCCTGCAGCACGGCCAGCTGCTCTGGAGGCAGCGCGGCGGCTTCTGCAGCACCGGAGCCAGCCACTGTACACGCGGGCCTCCAGCCGAGGGCGAGCACGCCAGGCCGCCCGCTCTGCAGCGCCCCTGGGCCACCAGCCCACGCGGCCACTGGGGCGGAGGACGGAGACGGCGCGGCGCGTCCGTGCAGCAGAAAGGGGAGAACACGAAGCGACGGGGCCGAGGGAGAAAAGCCGGCGAGAAAGGAGTGCGCCTGGGGGTGGCCGGCAACGGCCATGCATGCCCACAGGCCCAAGGCCGGGCGCAGACGTGGCCTGGGCAGCAGAGGCAAGGCGATTGTGCCAGGGCCTGCTGCCAGGGGCCAAAGCCACCGCTGCGCCTGTGCTGGACCGTCCCCACGGCTGCCAGCACCTGCCTTGCACCCCGCGTTGTGAACATGCTGCCAGGGGCCTGGTTGCGGCTTACGGCCCCGTCGCCTCAGCCGCACGGAGCAGGGCACAGCAGCCCAGCCAGGCAGGGCTCGTCCCAATAAAACTTTATTGACAAGGACAGCTCATCACCGCTAGTGGAGCCCAAGGCTGGGGTTCTCCGAGAGGCCCGCGGAGCTGCAGCGGCAACAGCTTCCCCAGGAACTTACCGGAAAGGCACATCCCCAGGCCTCCCCAGAAGAGACGCCACCCACAGCCCCAAACCTCAGGCCTCAGACCGCGGCAGCCGGCGCTGAGCCGAAGGACACACCAAGGCAGGAAACGCGCAGCAGGTAAAAGCCGAAGACTCAAACCCCAGGAAAAAGCACCGGGACCTGTGGGTCGTCTCGGAAAACCAGGCAAGGTCACTGAAAAACGATACCCGCGAGGTGGCAAAGGGGGGGGGATGTGACGCGAGGCTGCTCAGGATGGGCCACCCCTCCTCCCTGCCTCCTCCTGCTGTTTTGAGGTTCCTGGAGCACCCCGCTCCTGCCCATCAACTCCTGCCAGGGCACGGAGCCTGGGGTCGCAGCGTCCGCTGTCCCTCTGAGCCCCGATCTAGAGATGGACACAAGGGCCCTGCTCCCACATGCGTGCACCCCAACGTGGTGTGGGACGCCCAGGGAAGACGGGCCCCGGCCAGCGGGGCTCTCGGGAGGACCGGAGCCCTTCCAGCGGCTTAAGAGCCGCCCTCGGCCAAAGCCCTCCTGGGCACCGAGACGGCAGCACGAGCCCAGGGGCCTTCAGGACAACGGGGCAGCGAGGGCCACCCGCAGAGAGAGCCAGCGCCCCCCTGCACCCAAAGAGGTGGGCCCAGCACCCTTGAGAAGGGCGGCTTTGCGGGCCGAGCAGGGGCCGCTGACACCTGGAGCAAGCGGACGCCCACCGCCAGGAGCAGGGACAAGCTGCTGCCGCACGGCGGGGACAAGGAGACAGCCCAGGGCGCCACGAGAGACACAGAGGGCCGTAAAGGCCGCGAGTGAGAGCCGCCAGCCTGAGAGCCGAGTGCTCCCACCTAGAGGCGTCCTGGAAAACGCAAACCAGCCAGCGAGGGTGGTCCGCAGCCCGGGGGCGGGGGCACGGGCACTTCCTGGGCAGGGGCCCATGGCACCCTGTCACAGCCTGCGGGGCCGTGCGGCACCCCGTTACGGGTGGAGCACGCCACCCGCGCGCAAGGCCCCAGGTACCCACAAACACGAACCGCACCCCGAATAAGGCCTCCGAGTGGCCGGGCGGCGCTGAGAAGCGGCGCCCCGTCTCCAGGCCTGCCCGCGGCCTGCACCGCAGGACTCGCTCCGGCCGGCCCCCGCGTCCTGCAGCACCTTCTGCGCACCAAGTGCCCAGGAAACCAGACCCCCACCACGCGGGAAGCGCTCGGATCCAAGACAGGGCTGTCGTGCACGACCCCCGAGACCCCCGCCGTGCCCTGCGCATGGCCAGACCTGGGGCTCCGCAGCCTGAGGCACTGCCCAGGGCCCAAGGCCTGGAGGCCGGCGGGCACGGTCCCAGGTGAGGGGAGACGGCAGGGAGCAGCCGACACACACGCAGGGCCGGGCGGCTCTGGGGAAGGCGCAGTGTGCTGGGGCGGCGCGGGCTCGTCTGGGGGGCACCCGGCTGTGGCAGCACACACCAGTGTCCCCCAACAGGGCAGCAGGGTCACACCGGCCGAAACAAACTCTGGGGTGGTCAGCGCGGGAGTGACGACGCAGAGAACAAGAAGGCAGAGAACACGGAAGACGGGGTAAGCCGGGGGCCGCGGGGCCCTTTCCTCCAGCCTCACCGTAGGTTCGTTTAGACCAGAAGGAAAAACGCCAGCACCGCAGACAGACCTCCTGCTCCTCCCCCAGCCGTAGAAGGTGCTACTGGCAGGGGCAGCAGCAGCCACTCTGGAGCGCGAGGACATGCACTGAGACTGGACATCAGCAATCAAGGGACACCCCAAGCCCGATGGCCCTGTGACGTGCACGAGCCGAGTGGCCCATGTGACCTCTGGCACCCCGACAGCCAAGCTTCATTCAGAGGTTTCCCAAAGCACCTGCCGGAACATCTAACCGCGACACAGCACAACACCGGCTGGGAAGTCCCACCAATGGCGGCCAGACCTCAGTGGCTAAGCCCTGATTAAAACAAGGCCAGGCTCCAGGTTGGCTGTGACACGACAACCGCAGGAGCCACGCGCTGGCCAACCTGGGGCACCGGCGCAGGACCCTGGCGCGGCTGCCTGGCCCACCCCCACGCTCCTGCCGCTTCCCACACCACCCCGAAGGCAGGAGGACAGCCGAGGCACGCCGCCACCTCCCCCCTCTGGGGAGTCTCGCCTTCCGGGGACCCCGACCCGCCGGTCAGCTCAGTCCACTCAGCTCGAGGGCCGAGAGACTCGGGGGCACTTACCACCGTCGGTCCTTACAGAGGCTCAAAACGCCTGCATGGCCCTGGGCCAGACGCACTGCGCGCCAACACCCAGGACCCTGGCCGAGGGCGTGGCAGCAGGCGACGGCACCGCCCAAGGACACGGGCCTGGGCCCAGCACTGCCACACGGGACATCGTGGACCCGGCCAGGCGCTCGCCTGTGCCAAGAATCCGTGTCACAGGCTCAGTGTGCGGTGCGCAGTGCGGCCCATGCCACACGCCTGTTCGTGGCGCCTGCCGGCATCGGTCAGCAGCTGGCTGCGTGGAGGGCTACGGCCCCGGCCCAGACGCAGCCTGTCGCCTGCACCCGGCTCAGGCGCGTCATCCCATCTGCAGGGATGCTGCCAGGCGGGGGCTGTGCTGGCACGGGGTCCCCCCCACTCGGCACAGCCGGGCACCCTGAGGCCCAGGGGCATGATGAAGACCCCAGGCCAGGCCAGGGCCCGCCCCTGACCACGGCAATGCTGCCTCTCCGAGCTCCAGAGGCGCCTCCAGACCAGGAAGGCTGAAAGGCGACACAGCCCGGCACCCGCGCAGGCAGGACGGGAGCGCGTCGGCTGGACACGAGCTCGGCTGGGAGGGCCTGTGGTGGCCCCTCGCCGCCGGTTCAGAGGCTGCCCAGGCCGCCGCCGTGCCCAAGCGCGTCCCTCGGAACCCACCAGTGGTGTCGCGAGGCCTGGGGGTGGAAACGGGGAAGCCCTCCTGAGAGCGCCGTGTGGGCAGCCGCCTGGCACCCCGGCCTCGGGGACACTCAGCAGCTCAGGACGGAGCAGGACAGGCGCGGCACGCCCTCCTGGCACAGGGCACAGGCGCAAGCCCCTTCCCGCCAGGGGTGGCCGCACAGGCTGCGTCCACAGCAGGCCCTACCCATCCAGCCGGCGACCCTCACGGGCCCCAGGTCCAGGTCACCCTCCAGCGAGGATGGGCTCCCGGGGCCAGGCAGCCCGCACGAGGCAGAGGGCGGCGTGTCCACATGCGGCTCCCACCTGAGCGGGGTGGTGGCGGGGGATGCGGCCACTCGTGGCCCCGGCCAGGGAGTGGGTAATGCGGGGCAGCCCATGACCTCCCAAAGCCAGGCTGGACTCCGGTGGCTGCGCCCGAGCCCACCCCGAGCAGGAGACGATGTCGCCAGGCCCCTGGGCAGCTGCCCGGCTCCCTGCAGGTCAGTGGCTGCCCCCACCCCAGCCAGGAGCCAGACCCCACCCAGCCCACAGAGGGGCCGAAGGGGATGGGCCGAGGCCTCTGGCGAGTAGTGGCCCTCGCGGCGGCCCTGACGGTTTCGGAGGTGCTCCCTCGGGCTGCGGGTGTGTGCGGGCGAGGGCCAGTCATCTGTCCAGACCCCTGCCCTCCCCAGGGCGCGCACGGCCACCACGGGCCCCGCCCCAGCAGTCCCCGGACGTGACGGCACACACGGCGCACCCCACCCTGAGCACCGCGCCGGTGCCCACAGGCCTCCCCCGGATCCCAGCAGGAGGGGCGGTGGGGCGGAGGCACGTGCACCCAAGCGCCGGACGACCGGACGCGACCGCCACCTGGCAAAGTCCAGAAGACACGCTGAGGACAGCGCCCAACTGCGGGGGAAGGCAGCGCAGGAGGGCGCAGAGACTTCGCCTCCCGGGTGGGCAGGGGCCGCAGGCCGGGAGACCAGCATGGGCAGCCCGACCCACAGCACGTGGACGTGAGGACATGGGGTCTGGAGAGGCCTGCGGGGTCCCCAAGGGCACGGATCGAGACGTGCGGGCAAGACCACGCGCAGGCCTACTCGGCCGCGCGTCTGTGCGCCTAAATGAGCCGCAGGGAGGGCCGGGCTCCCGTGGGGAACGCGCCGCAGCACAAGCGTGCAGCAGGGGACGCACGGCCTCCGGCGACTGGCCGAACACGGCAAGGCAAGGCCAGGGCCAGGGCACAAGGAGACACACCCCGCCATCACGGCCACAGGGCCGTGCCCCGCACGTGCACACGCACGCCAGACGCCAGACACGCGCCAGAGTACCCTCCCACCCCCCGGGGCCCGGCCAGGGCCAGACGACACGGGAGCCCGAGGGTGCGGGCTGAGCCCAGGGCGTGACGGGCAGGCACGGGGCAGGGGGCGGCCCTGGCGGGGGGAGGTCGTGGGCCAGGGAGCCCGGCGATGCCGTGGCAAGAGCCGGCCACAGGACAGTGAGCAGGACGTGGCGCCGGTGCTTCCAGCGTGAAGCCAGGGCCGGGGCCTCCAGGTGGGCCTGGGCCGCTCAGAGCCTGCCACGTGTGGACCTCGAGGAGCGCGAGGAACACACCGCCACGGGGTCTTCCACTTCCCAGTCACTGCCGAGACCGCGCGGCGGGGCCGGCTCGCTGCCAACTTCCGGGGCGTCTCCAACCCCCCGAGCTCGCCCTTCAGAAACGCACCAGAGCGTCCCCAGAAAGGCGAGGGCTCCCCAAGGCCGCGGGGGGTGTGGTGGGGCGGGCGTGGGGCAGCAGCGCAGCCCCTGCACCATGCTGGACCCTCGCCTCTAGAGGCACGTGCCGGGGAAAACGCCGGCGGCCACGGAAGGAGAGGCGGCCACGAGCCCCGCCCCACGCCTTCTCCCGCCGCCCACTGGCGGGACCGGGGGAGGGAGCACGCCCTGAGCTCCCCAGTCTCCGCCCCACCGCCGCACTCGAGGCCGCCGGGCCTGCCCAGGGCCCTTGCCTCGCTGTCACCGCTCACCCTGTGACCTCAAACCCCTTGCTTCCTGCGTACCTCCGGGCGACGTGGTCTCGGTGGAAGCAGGCTGCCGCCCCCGCCGCCTGCGCTCAGGCCTTCGGGTCGCCAGCACCGCCTGGGACGCGGGGCAGCCCAGACCCCAGGCCAGGAGCCACGTGTGGGCGCTGCGCTCTCATGCTTCTGGGGAGCCTCAGCCAGGGGCCAAGTCCCCAGAAGGCGACGGGACACGGGACTTAGCCACAAAGGGGAAGCAGAGGGAGAGGTGCCAGCTCCCGACCCAGAGCTCGTCGCCAGATCTGCGCCAGGTAACGAATGCGAGGGGGTCACCGAAGCCGAAGACCCCTGAGACCCACCGGCCAGCAGCCCTGCAGCTCCAGGGACGCCCCGGACGGGGAGAGCCTGCACGAACCCGCCCGCCGGCCAGCGGGCTGCGCAGCCAGCAAGCCCCCAGAGCGGCGCGGCGGGGAGGCGCCCGGGGTTCATGCACACTCGCGGGCTGTGATCCGTGAGGGGGTTCACCCACCCGGCGTGGACGTGTGGTAGGGGCGCATGGCGCGCACACGGGGACCACAGGCTGGGACCGGGCAGTGCGGCCTCAGCCGAGCCCAAGGAGGGTCTCCCCTCCGCCTGTGCCCCCAGCACCGCCTGCCGCGAAAGTGCTCTGGAGAATTCGGGGCGAGGTGCGGAGGCTGCCCGCGAGGCTGCCCGCGCCACCCCGGCGTAAAGAGCTTCGCGACTCGAGGCGAGACGAGCCGAGGTCAGGCGAGCGGGCGGCTCACTGCATACGAGGATGTTAAAAAAAAATCACAGTTTTGATAGTTCTGCAAAAAAAAACTTAGCAAATTTACAACAAAACTGTCAAGTAATTAAGGCAAGGCACTTCGCACATGAACTTAAACTGCTAATTAAAATCCCCTCGCTTAATTGACTGCATTTGCATATCATTCACCGGAGCACGCATCTCATCGGTCTGGGCATCCGTCCTGCCGCGCAGGTGGAGGCGGCGGCAGGTAAAGCCGAGGACGCATGGCAGCGAGCACGCCGTCCCCGGGGCCCGCGCCTGCGCTCAGGCTCGAGACCCCGCGGTGGCCCACAGGGCCTTCAGGCGAGCGAGGCAAACCCAGGGCGTGGGGTGGGATTGCAGGGGCTTCCGGACGTTCCTGGCAGTCCCAGGCAACTCCCACGCACACCCCCTCCCCAGGGGCCTGGGCCAGCCTGGCGGGCTCCCCTCATGGCCCCCGGTCCCAGCTGTGCCACGGCAGCACAGAGACCCTCGGTGCCCAGCTGGCCCCGCCCCACCGGCCCCACCCCGGCTCCTGCTCAGCCTTCCAGCGCGGGAGCCCCCGCAGGCCGCCAGGAGACCCCCTCTGCAGAGCCACCGGCCCCAGCGGGCGGACGCAGGGAGGCCTCAGTGGGGTCCCGGGAGGCTCCAGGAGCCGCGGGACACTGGGAGGGAGGCCACAGTCGCATGTGGGGCTGGGGTTCCCGGGAGCGGCCCGACCGGGCGCTGTCCACCCCCGAGCACCTGCCACCCGGGCGTGGCCTCTGCCCAGCGAGGCACCTCGTCTGCAAGCGCCAGGGGCTCCGAGGCCCGCAGCTGCAGCTCTCCCAGGACGGCATGGAGTGCCACACGGCCCTCAGGCGCCAGGGTGGCAGGAGCACCACGTCTCGCCCGCATGCCCGCAGCCCCAAGGCAGGGGCTGCACTGCATGGGGCAAGGTCCCTGGACCCGCCAGCACGCCCGACCCGGTGCCACCGCCCAAACCTTCATGTTGCCACAAGACCAGAGCCCCTCGGGCCGCCTAACTCCAGCAAAGGGACCGGACGGCGCTCCAGAGGAAGCGAGAGCCAGGCCGCGCCGCACCTCAGTCCCGGCAGGACGGCGCACACGCGGCCCTGTGCCTGCGACAGAACGTCAGCGAGACAGAACAGCCGGGCCAGGGGGTGCCTCCACCACGCCTCTGCCCTGCCGCGCTCTTCCACTCTCCAGCCACCAAGAACGGAGCCACAGGCAGCCTGAGACCAGTGACCAGCCATCCGCCCATGGAAGCATTCAGGGTCCAGGAAGGGAGGGCCCAGCCACGACCGAGCCCAGGCCATGGGCCACAGGGCACAAACCACATGCCCACCAGGACGCCACGACCAAGCCTGGGGCCACGGGCCACAGAGCACAGACCACGCGCCCACCAGGGTACCATGCCCGAACCTAGGGCCACAGGCCACAGAGCACAGACCACGTGCCCACTAGAGCGCCCCGACCAAGCCTGGGGCCATGGGCCACAGACCATGTGCCCACCAGGGTGCCACGACCAAGCCCAGGCCATGGGCCACAGAGCACAGACCACGCGCCCACCAGGGTACCATGCCCGAACCTAGGGCCACAGGCCACAGAGCACAGACCATGTGCCCACCAGGGTGCCGCGACCAAGCCTGGGGCCATGGGCCACAGACCATGTGCCCACCAGGGTGCCACGACCAAGCCCAGGCCATGGGCCACAGAGCACAGACCACTCGCCCACCAGGGTACCATGCCCGAACCTAGGGCCACAGGCCACAGAGCACAGACCACGTGCCCACCAGGGTGCCGCGACCCAGCCTGGGGCCACGGGCCACAGACCATGTGCCCACCAGGGTGCCACGACCAAGCCCAGGCCATGGGCCACAGAGCACAGACCACTCGCCCACCAGGGTACCATGCCCGAACCTAGGGCCACAGGCCACAGAGCACAGACCACGTGCCCACCAGGGTGCCGCGACCCAGCCTGGGGCCACGGGCCACAGAGCACAGACCACGCACCCACCAGGGTACCATGCCCGAACCTAGGGCCACGGGCCATAGAGCACAGATCACGCACCCACCAGGGTACCATGCCCGAACCTAGGGCCACAGGCCACAGAGCACAGACCACGCGCCCACCAGGGTGCCGCGACCCAGCCTGGGACCACGGGCTCCCTCAGGGTCCAGAGCAGGCCACATCTGGAATCTCCACATTGTCACCGAGTCTACAAAACCACAGTCACAGGATTACTAAATTTTTGCAGGCTGGAGAAATAAAACCCGAGAAGACGAGGCGCCCAGTGCTGGGAGCCCCCGCCCACGCAGCATCGTGTGCCATGCCACGGGTCCACTTCGCCCCCTGCGTCTGTTTCACCCAAACCCGAGATGAGAGGACCCCTCAAAGGAATGGGAGTTTGGCGCCAGCCCCGGGGGAGCAAAGACCTGTTTCTACGGAAACGATCGGGGGCGTGCAGCAGGTTCAGCCCGCTGGGGCCCCACCCCCAGGACTCCCACACTCGCCTAAAACTCGCGCCCGGTCTTGCAGAAAGCCAGCAGGGACGGGTCCTGCTGCTGGAGTCCCCCGATGCCCCTCCGCTCACGGCTGCGTGGGAAAGCAGACCCGCCGGGCAGGCCGCCGCTGCCCAGAACAGCATTTCTCTGGAGCCATCTCTCCGGCTCACACACAGAGCTCCAGGCGCTGTCCTCCACTGTGCCCCAGAACGTTCCAGCATCCTGAGCAGCACCAGCAGGCGGTGGCAGAGCCAGCCGTGAGGGGCAGCCACATAACTGACAGGCACACCTCACGCCACGCAGGGGGCAGCCACTGCAGGTCCTCACCGCCCCGGGAAGGACGTGCGCCACGGGCATCCCGTCAAGCCCGGTGTGGCCCCCCATGACCTCAGGGGCCCCGTCCCGGCAGCCCACGTCAAAAGGGCAGGGCTCCCGCAGGTACTGAGGAGAGCGCTCAGCCTCCGGGTTTACACTCGGAGCAGGGCAGCTCTTAGAAGCGTTTGTCCGGCTTGCGTAACTCCTCCGGCGGAGAAACCCTCTGTCGACTTTCGCAATCCTTAGACAGAAGCGCATCGGAGCTGCGCAACAGCCCGGCCACGGAGCCGGCCTGGACCCACCTCGGGGTCCCCCTGGGTGCCCCGTGCCTGCTGCTCCCCTTGGCCGGCCCAAGACCTCCCCATGGGGCCTCCCGTCTGCCCTCGGTCAGTGCCACGCACAGGTGACACACCGCTGGGTGAAGACGGAGAAACCAAGGCGCGCGGGTCAGCGGGGTCGTCCTCCCGAGTCCCCATTGGCCGCAGGCTCCGGGGGACACAGAGCGCCAGCCTCCGTCCCAGAGCCCCTCGCATCAGCCCCACACACCCCGCCTCCCACGCTGGGCCATGGGCCACCGCGCAGCGAACACCTCCCGGGGAGGCAGAGTTGAACCTCTCGCGCTCCCAAACGTGGCAGCCCTGAAGCCACGGCCACAACGGGGGTGCCCAGAAAAAGCGTGCCGGTCAGCCAGTCCCGGCCGTGCATGGGCCAGCGCGGGCGGCTCAGCCGGCTCGTCCACCCAGGGCCCCTTCCCACCTGCCCCTGACGCCTGGGTCTTCCCCCAAACGGACCTCGAGCCTCTTCAGGGCCAGAGTCCAGCCAGGGCCGACCGTGTGGACACGCTGCCCTCCACGCA
This sequence comes from Dasypus novemcinctus, assembly GCF_030445035.2. Taxonomy (NCBI): domain Eukaryota; kingdom Metazoa; phylum Chordata; class Mammalia; order Cingulata; family Dasypodidae; genus Dasypus; species Dasypus novemcinctus. The sequence goes on from NC_080681.1 coordinate 130,830,507, forward strand.
GGAGGGGCAGCCCCGCGCGCAGGGAGAAACGGCTCAGCACCCGCCACGCGGGGGGACCCCAACCCACCTGCGCTGCACCCTCCCCGGCCACGGGCCGGGCAGCCCGGGCCCCTAAGGCAACGACCCTCTGCGTCCACGTCCGCCTCACTGCCACCCCGGAGAGCTCAAGGCCCCAGGCCCAGAGAGTTCGAGGAGGGGAACGAGACCCTCCAAAGCGCGCACCCGAGGACAGGCTGCTGAGAAGGGGCTCCGGCCAGGCGGCGGCCACCCTCGGGAGGTGCACGCAGCCTGTCACCTGCCGAAAGGGCGGCATCCACGCAGGGCAAGAAGCTCCTGGGGCCGGGGCCGGGGCCCAGGCGGCCGGCGTGGTAGCAGGAGCTGCCGTCATCTCGGCAAAGCCGCCTCCTTCCTGGGGACGGCGACCCATACGCCAGGTTTCCGAGTCCCCCCCGGCTACCAGACAGGCCCAGAGGAGGGGACAGAGCCGGCGGGGTGTGGGCAGGGAGGGCGCAGGTTTACGTCTCTCTGCCGCATGTTCCTCGCCGAACGACACGCGGGCACCCCACCTGGGGCATCCGGCAGCTACAAGGACAGGTAGAGGCTCACCACTGCCACCCTGTGCCACACTGTGCCCGCCACGCAGGAGACCGAGGCACAGAGAGAGCAGTAACCATCTCAAGGCACACAGCCGGGGAGAAGCGTGTGGCCCTGGGACCACGCTGGGCCCAGCAGCAGGGGTCTGGACGCGGCGCGAGCAGCCACCTGCACCATCTTCCCACCTGACCAATGCTGCACAGCATTGGGCACGTCCCCTGGGCCCCAGATCTCTCCAGGGACGTTCGCAGGCACCCGAGACAGGCGGCCACTCGGCCGTTCCCTCACAGCTCTGCTGGCTGGCGAGCGCCTGGGTCACACCTGCCCACATGCTGGGACACGCCACCTCCCAGGGTGTCCGAGCTTGAGGCTGAGTCCACACGCCCAGCGACCACGGGAACCACAACTCCCGCCCAAAGCGGGGTGAGCGCTGCTGCCACCCCTTCAGGGACACCAGCAGGCAAGGGCCCAGGGGTCTCGCTCGGGCAGCACGGGGAGGCACACAGGGGGCCAGGCTCAGCCCTCAGCCTGCACACCCGGGCGCCACGTTCACATGCACTGGCCAGACGGCACCCCCGGAAGCAGGTCCCTGCAAGGGGCAGTCTCGACCTGGCTTTGTCCCCTCCCTTGCCCTGGCCCTCGATGGCCTAGAACGTTGAAATGAACTACAGAGAGAGTAACAAAGTCAAAACACAGCCTGAGAAGCAGCCGCTGAGAGGCACACGGGGCAGTGGGCCGCCGCGCTCCAGAGGTGGGCGCGGGCAGTGCGATCCGAGCTCAGGGCCACAGCCCCTCTTGCATGGCCCCGGTGCACCGTGGCAACCCAAGAGGACCACGCGCCTTGGCGCTCCACTGCGAGGGGGCAGGAGGGGCATGGAGTAGCGCCGCGGGCAGAGCCCAGGGGGTCGCAGGGACAGCCCGGCTTTCCAGTCCTGGCCGAGGAGGGGCAGGGGCTGAACGCAGGGCCGGGGCGGACACCAGGACGGCAGAGGGGCCAGCACCGCGCGGGCACAGACCCAGGGATCTCGGTCACCACTTGGGACGCAGAAGAATGGACACCCCGCGCCACCCACGGAAATGGCCAGGCGAAAGTGCGTCCAGGCCCCTCTCGGGCCTCAGGCCTCAAGGGGGGATGGTGCCCGGGGACAGTGCCCCCCTCCCAGAATGGGGTCTGGGACACGAGCAGGCGGCCCAGTGGCCCCTGGCTCGAACCCCCAGCCAGGCCCAGGAGGGCGGAAGGACCCGGCGGCCCTCTCTCGGCACGAGGCCCTCCCGCGTGGGGACCCCCGGCGCAGGCCACCCGGCACTGGCCAGGGCCCGGGGACTGTCCCCAAAACGGAGGCCTGCTCGGCGTTCAGCGAGACTTCCCGCCGCGTCCACCCCCAGGCCCCTGGGCAGCCACCGCTCTGGGCGGGCCTAGCCAGGGTAGGACCACCACGGAGCACGCACACGCATGCACGCCTGCGCACGCACGGGCGCGCACACCCGGCCCCTCCCGGCAGGGGCGACGGCGCCCCGCTTCCCAGCCCTGCCTCCCCCGCTGACGCGCGCTGGAGGGGCGCCCGGAGAGGCCGGCCGGGCGTCCACCCATGGGCTGGGGAGAAAAGTTTGATGCAACAGCTGAACCGACAAGGCCTCCCCGGGCGGGCCGCGCCAAGGCCGCGGTCCAAGCTGCGACCAAAGCGCCCGGGTGTCGGGAGGGGACGTCGCAGGCGTGGGGGTGGGGGCACTGTGCCCCCGCCAGGAGCCGGGAACAAGGGCAGGCCCCGCGGCGACGCGGAGGAGAGGCCGCGCAGATCGCAGGCCCGTCGTGCCCAGGGCGGGCGCCTGCGGCGCGGCTGTCCCCGAAGGCCGGGCCCCTGCCCCCACGGCACAGCAGGACCCGGTTCTCGAGGCTTCGGGGGCCCTGACCACGCAGGCGGGAGGGTCCGCAAGTGGGGGGGCACCCGGGCCGCGGCGGGGCTCGCGGTGGGGGGCAGGGCGCCCCCGCCCCCCGCGCGCCCCCCACGGGCTCACACAGGCCCCGCCGCGGCGCCGCGGGCCTGGAACGCGGCCAGCCCCCCGAGGGCGGCCCCTCGCGCCTTCCCGCCCGGCCGAGACAAAGGCACTCACCCGGGGCAGCCGCCGCTTGTACTTGCTGCCGTAGTCGAACTTCTCCTTGACGTCGTCCAGGCAGCGGCCCAGGCGCGCCTGCTCGTCCTTGCCCGCGTAGTCGCGGCTCAGCAGGATGTAGGCGCGCCAGTTGGCCGAGTCGAAGCCCCAGTGGCAGGTCCGGTTCTCCAGCGCCTTGTGCGAATGCACCACGAACTTGTGGGGCGGGTACATGAGGCGGCAGTCGAGGCACTGGATGCAGGCGGCGCTCGGGCTGCTGTAGAGCTCGGGCACCAGCAGCCCCTTGCACTTGCCGAAGCACTCGTGGTAGACCCTGAAGCTGCGCTCGCTCAGCGCCAGCCCGGGCGCGGGCCCGGCCGGCGGCTCGGCCTTGCAGGCGGGCGGGTAGGCGCCGCCGTAGAGCAGCGCGTTGCACAGGCGCTCGGCGTCCGTCTTGGTGATGAGCCCGCACGAGGGCGCCGAGAAGGGCAGGATGCCCATGACTTTGAGGATCTCCAGCTGGTCGGCCGTGCAGCGCGAGCAGTAGATGTGCAGCTCGTCGCACACGGCGTTGATCTGCTGCAGCGAGAAGTCCCGCAGCACGGAGTTGAGGATCTGCGGCAGGCACAGGCGCTTCTCGCCGCCCACCACGAAGCACGAGATGGTCTCGCCCTCGAGCACGGTCTCGCAGCGCTCGGTGGAGCGGTCGGACGGCATGAAGAAGGGCCCGGGCAGCACGGGCGGCGGCGGCTGCAGGGCGGGCAGGTGCAGCACGGGCGGCGGCTCGGCGGCCGCGGGCACCGCCGCGGGCCCCGCGGCCGCGCCCGCCTCCTTGGCGCTCTCCTTCCTGAAGGCCTCCTGCGCCCAGCGCGCCGAGAAGGCGGCCGGGCCGCCCAGCGAGCTCATGGAGCTCAGGTGGAACTGCTCCAGCGTCTTCTGCAGCCCCGGGTGCGGCTGGAAGCCGCCGCGGCCGCCCGGCCCGGCCTCCATGCTGCGCTCCGGCTCGCCCGGCCGCCCCCGCTCCCGCGCGCCCGGGCCCCCGCGGCCCCCGCCGCCGCCCCGCGCCCCCCGGCGGCGCCCGCGGCCCCGGCCCCGGCCGCTCACGGCTGCGGCCGCCGCCTCGCCCGGGGGCGCGAAGGGGAAGGCGGGCGGGGCGAAGGGGTCCCGCCGCTGGAGCCCGCCGCCGCCCGGGCCCGGCGCCACATCCACGCGCCCCGCGCCGCGCCCGCCGCCGCCCGGGCCCCCCGCGCGCCCCCCGCGCGCCCCCCGGGCTCTAGGCGCGGGGCATGCCCCGGCGCGCGCCGCCAACGCCAACGCCAACGCTCGCGGGCCCGGGCCTCGCGGGGGGCGCGCGGGCAGGTGCCGGCGCCGCGGGGCGCGAATCGCCGCGGCCGCGGGGCCCGGGAGGAGCGGGGGCGCGGGCGCGGGGCCCGCCGGGCCGTCCTCGCGCGGCGCGCCGCCGCCGCCCCGCTCCTCCCCCCGCGCGGCGCCCGCCCGGCTCGTCCCGGCGGCGCCGACCGGCCGCGTCGCGCCCGCCGCCCCGGCCCGCCCGCCCCGCGCCCGCCGCCCGCCCGCCCGCCGGCTCCGCGGCTCGCGCCCGCCGCCCGCGCGGCTTCCGGGGCGGCGGCAGGCGCCTGTGGCCGGCGGGCGCCTCAGAGCGCGGCGGCGGCGGCGGCGGCGGCGGCGCGGGGCTCGGCGCGCTCGGCGCACATCCTCCCGGCGGCTGGCTCCGGCAGGGACTGCGCGCCCCGCGCTGCGCTCACGCCGCCGCCGCGCCCGCCCCGCCCCCGGCCCGCCCCGCGCCGCGCGCCCCGCCCCCGCGCTGCTGCTGCCGCGCGGCCGCCTCAGCCCCGGGCCCGCGGCCAGGAATGCGCGCAGGGCCCCGGGCCGGCTCTTCCAGGAAGCCGCGCGCCCCCCGCCCCGCCCCGGCCCTGCCGGCCGCGCTCGGCCGCGCTCGGCCGCGCTCGGCGCCCCTCGGCTCGCCCCGGCCGCGCTCGGCCGCGCTCGGCGCCCCTCGGCTCGCCCCGGCCGCGCTCGGCCGCGCTCGGCTCCGCTCGGCCCCGCCCGCTCGGCTCCGGCGGCCGCCGCGGCGCCCCGGCCCCCCGCCCTTCCGGCCCCGGCCGCTTCCGGCGCGGCTGAGGAGGCGCCCGCCCCGCCGCCGCCGCCGCCGCCCCAGCGGCCCGGGAAGCCGCACGCGGCCCCTGCCACAACCGCAAGGCCGCCGGGGGGCGGGCGGGGCGGCCGCACGCCCAGGCCCCACGCAGTGACAGGGCCGCGCCGGGCCTCGCGCGTGACGGAGACGGGGGCCGCGCCGCGTGGGCCCGCGCCGGCCCGCGCCTCGAGGAGCGGAGCCCCGAGGGCGGGTCACGAGGGTCCTGCGGGCGCCGCGGCTGCTCCGCCCCGCGTCCGGCTCCGCGGGCCCAGGAGGGGGCCCGGGGGGGGACGGCCCCGAGCCGCAGACCCCTGGAGGCGGGCGGGGCCGAGCTCAGTGCGGCAGGGAGGCTTCACCCCGAGCTCTGCGGTTTGCGGAGCCACCGACCCCTCGCCACGCCCGGGCAGGGGTCCGGGCAGTCACCCTGCCCTGCCTTCTCCCCGAGCCCCTGAGGCGACTCCCACCTGCCGGAACCTCCGGTGACTCCCACAGCCCCTCCGGCCAGTGGCTGCCCCTGCCCACCTTAGCCTCCCGCCAGGGCCGGCCCGAGCTACCCGTGCCCTGAGGCCGGACCACTGGCTCCAAAGCCCCTCGGAGCATATCGAGGCCTCCCTGGCACCGCGGGACCCCATCATTTGGCCCCAGTGGTCCACGGGCTCACCTCCGCGCCACCCTGCCCCGTGTGTCCAGGCGCCCGCTCCAGCTAGGTCCCAGGGTCTGTCGTCCACGCTCCACAGCCCCCGTGAGATCCTGAGACCTTCACAGCCGGTGGGTGCAGGGGTGGCCCCAGCCACGGCCAGCCTCAGCCCAGGCCCGGTCCCCTACCCACGCCGCGCTAGGTGCGTGGGCAGCTCGCTGTGCGGTGGCCGCTTCAGTCCTTCAGCACCAATTTACTGGACTCCACCCCCTGCCAGACCCTGAGCTGGGAAACCAAGTCCCTGCTGTCCGTGGCTGCTGTCCCCATTCTGGGATCCTGAGGGCCGGCAGCAAAGGGGCAAGGCTGCTTCAGAACCTGGCAGGGGAGCCCGCCAGGGCGCCGGCCTTAGAGCCCAGACCTGAGCGGTGAGGAGACCAGGCGGGGGCCCCCGCGGCCGAGGGGACAGCCGGCTCCCAGTCCCTGGGGCAGGGGCGAGCTTGGTGCATTCAGGGACCAAAAAAGAGGCCCACGTGGCTGGCATTCCACGTGGGCAAGGAGGGGAGAGGAGCCCGACAGCGGCCTGCGAGGGGCAGGCGTTTGATGCAGACACAACAGGGAGCCCACCGGGGTTTGGGGCGGTAAACATGGCGGAGACCCTCTGGCTTTTTTTTTTTTTTTAATGAGGCTTTTTAAATTAAAGTTAACAGATCACATACAACGTTACATCCTCTGGGTCTTGAGTGGAGAGGGGAGAGGCAACTGGGGGCAGGAAAGAGGCCAGGGGGAGGGTACTTGACTGAGGGGCCGGAGGTGAAAGGGCCACCCCCACCGTGGGGTCCGCAGAGCCCCAGCTGGTGAAATGCACCCGGAGGGGGCGATCCCCCCATGGGCCTGCTCTGCTAGCTGCCTTGCCCTCCGCCCCGCAGCCCTTCCCACTCCTGGGAAGAAGGAAAAGTCCTTAGGAGCCAGGCACAAACCTTGCTGCCATCAGGAAGGCGCTAAGAGACTGCGTTAATACTTAAAACTTGGGAAAAAAAATTTATTTGGGTAACATGGGCTTGATAGAAATTTAGAAAAAATTTTGTCCCAGGTTGGGTTCCACCAAAAGCAGACCCTGAGACAGATTTGAGAGCAGGTAGTTTCCTCGGGAGGTGAAGCCAGGAAGCACAGGCGGGTCCGGGGAAGGGAGGGACCCCGGTGGCCGTGAGCACCTGCAGCTCGGGCAGGGGGATGGACCCCAGAGCCAGGGGCGGGAGGGCCGAGGGGCCTGGGCGGTCGAGAGTGAACGGGGTCAGGTTAGTCAGGCTTCTCACTGTGAAAGACGGCGGTGAAGAATACTGAGTGCCACACGAAGACCAGCATACGAAAGTTTACAGCAACTTTATTCATAACTGCCCCAAATTGGAAGCAACTGAAATGCCTTTCGTTAGTCAAATGGATATGCAACAAATGGAATATTATTCCGCAATAAAAAATGAGCTATTAGACCACAAAAACACCTGCAGGAGACTTAAATGTATATTGCTAAGTAAAAGAAGTGAGTCTGGAAAGGACACATATGCCTGATTCCAACTACGTGACATTCTGGAAAAGGCAGCATTGTAGAGGCAGTATAAAGCTCGGGGGGAACCAGATGTGGCTCAAGCAACTGGGCTCCCATCTACCATATAGGAAATCCAGGGTTCGATGCCCAGGGCTTCCTGGTGAAGGCGAGCTGGCCCGTGTGGCGAGCTCACCCACATGGATTGCTGGCCTGCCTGGAGAGCTGGCACAGCAAGATGACATAACAAAATGAAACAGAGGAGAGACAGTAAGAGACACAGCAGACCAAGGAGCTGAGGTGGCGCAAGAGAATGAGCACCTCTCTCCCACTCCGGAAGGTCCCAGGATCGGTTCTCAGAGCCACCTAATGAGAATACAAGCAGACACAGAAGAACACACAGCGAATGGACACGGAGAGCAGACAATGGAGGGAGGAGGGGGGAATTTTTTTTTTTAATCTTAAAAGCTCAGTGGTTGCCAAGGGTTGGGGGTGGTGGTGGAGAGTAAAGCAGTGAAACTACTGTGTGTGACACTGCAGTGGTCGGTCCAAAATACGATGCATTTGTCAAAACCCGTAGATATGTACACCAAGAGTGACCCCAGTGTAAACTTAGACTCTAGTTACTATTTCAATAGTTTTTCAATTGTAGCAAACATACCACCTGAACGCAAACAAACTTTAATAATAGGGAAAACTGGGGGGGGGGGGAGGTTGTGCAGAGGGGGTAAATGGGAACATTCCTACTTTCTGCACAAGTTTTCTATAAACTTAAAACTGCTCTTAAAATATAGTCTGTTAAATATATATGCTGGAAAGGATAAAGCTAGACCGAGCGCTGTGGTGTTGGATAGGAATTGGCTGTATAAACCAATAAAGAAAAGTTATAGATGGCATTGTGTTTGTATAAACATAAAGAGAAGCTACAGTTGTAATGTGCTCTTATAAACATATATATGTAATACCTGGCTCTGCCTGCTGAGAGGGCCTGCGAGCAGAGACAGCCCAATAACAATGAGCACCTTGAGAACCCAGACCTTGGCTTCTAAATACTACTCGCCCCTAAAAGGAACCAGAGCTCTTTGGAGAAACAGCTGTTTCCAGTGGTGGGCAGAGAAAGTACACGATGAGCCTGGAGCATCTTATTGAGCTGGAACATAAGGAAAGCCTTGACGAATGATGGGGAAAAAAGGATTATGGAAGATGGCAGTGTAGGAAGTGCCAGGAATCAGTCTGTCCACCAAAACAACTGTTGAACTGGCAGCACTGTCTGAACCAGCTATTCTGGAACTCTGGAACTAGTGGAGCACTGTGCAGCATCCAGGGAAGGGCTGAAGAGGCGGTGAACAGCACTGAACACTAGTGACTTTCAGCCTCTGTGCATCAGCTGCCCCCCCATCCACCAACGGCGTGGCCGGCAGAAGTGGGCTGTAAGGACCAAGTCCTGCAGAACGTGAGGAGGGTGGCCTCACAGGTGACCACCGCTTTGGTCAGCTACTCTGGATTGCTGGGAGCTGCCTCTAAGGGCAGCCATTGTTCCAACCCCACCCAGGAAAAGCAGCAAAAGATTCTTAAAGAGGCAAAACCTATTTTTTTTTCTCCTCTTGACACTTTCCATTCACCATTTCAGTGCAAAAATAGTTTTGAAATGTCACAAATTGACAGCTCCAGCCCTCGACAACAACAACAAGAAAAAACGCCTGCAATCCCAGAGTGTGTGAACTAGATTTCCAGAGCTATCACAACATAATATGCAGGATATCCAGTTCTCAACAACAACAACAACAAAAACCTGCAAAACACACAAAGAAACAGGAAAGTGTGGCCCATTCACCGTCAAAGAAGAATTTTCCGGAAACCATCCCTGAGGAAGCCGGTTTGTTTTAACTATCAGTCAAGCATTTAAATCACCCATCTTAAACATGTTCAGTGGGCTAAAGGAATCCAGATACAAAGAAAATTAAGAAAATATGTGAACAAAATAAAGAGAAGGAAATTATAACCAAACAAATTTTGGAGCTGCAAAGTACAGTAATTGAAATGAAAAACTCTTTGATGAATTCAACAGCAGATTTGAATAGACAGAAGAAAGGATCAGGTAACTTGAAGATAAGACAATAGAAATTATCCAGTGCAATGAGCAGGGGAAAAAGATAAGGAAGAAAAAGGAACAGAACGCAACGGACCTGTGGGACACCATCAAGCATACCAACATACACGTCATCTAAGTCCCAGAGACACGAGAGAGAAAAAGGGCAGAGAATGTATTCGAAAACATGTGACTGAAAACTTCACCAATCTGATGAAAGACATTAATATTTCTCATCCTGGAAGTTCAAGTCTATCCAAGCAAGACGGATTCTAAGAGATGTACACCAAAATACTTTATAGCCATCTGTCAAACTCCAAAGACAAAGAGAGGAATTTGAAAGCAGGAAGAGAGAAGAAACTTGTCAAATACAAGGGATCCCCAATAAAAGTAACAGCGGGGAATAGACGTGACTTAAGAGGTTGCACGCCCACTTCCCTCATGGCAGGTCCTGGGTTTGGTTCCCAGTGCCTCCTGAAAAAACAAAAACAAACAATATGCAAACAAGCAAACAAACAACTCAGGGAAACAAATGTGGCTCAGTGGTTGAGTGCCAGCTTCCCACATATGAGGTCCCAGGTTCATTCCCCAGGCCCAGTGCTTCAAAAAAAAAGAGAAACAGTGGATTTCTCACCAGAAACCATGGAGGCCAGAAGACAGTGGGGTGGAATATTTAAAGTCATTAAAGAAAAAAACCTGTCAACCAAGAATTCCATAGCTGGCAGAATTATCTTTCCAAAATGAAGGAGAAATTAAGACATGTGCAAATAAAACCTGAAAGGGGTTGTTAGCAGCAGAAGACCTACCCTACAATAAATGCTGAAGGGAGTCCTGCAGCCTGAAACAAAGGACACTGGACAGTAACTCAAGCCATAGGAAGAACAAAAGAACATGGGTAAATATAAGACCCTGGATTATTTTGCTATTAGTTTCAAATTGCTTTTTCCCCTATATGACTTAGAACAATGTGTAAAATAACATTTAAAATCTGTTAATGGTCATACAATGTATAAAAATGTATTCTAAGATAACAATGTAAAGGGGGAAGGACAGAGATAAATAGGAGTAGGGAGTTTGTATACTACTGAAACTAGCTTGGTACTAGTTCAAATGGGTTGTTATTACCTTAAGATGTGATTGTAATTACAAAGGTAACATTAAGAAAATAACTAAAAGATACACAGAAAAGGAAAGAAAAGGGAATCAAAATGGTACTCTAAAAAGGAACTAAATACAAAAAAAAAGAGCAGAAATGGAGTAATTGAGGAATAAAAGCATACAGACATACAGAAAACATGGCTGAATGGCAGAAGTAAATCCTGCATTCTCATTAATTACCTTAAATGTCCATGGATTAAACTCCCCTATTAAAAGGCAAAGATTGACAGGATGAAAAAGCATGATCCTTCTATACGTTGGCTACAAAAGACTCACTTTAGGACAAAGACACAAAGGGATTGAATGTAAAAGGGAGGAAAAAGATATGTCATGCAAACAGTCATCAAAAGGGAGCCAGAATGGCTAGGTTATTCTCAGGCACAATATTAGGTGTCAAAAAAAAAAAAAAATTACAGAAGACAAAGATGGCTATTATAGCTAAAAGATTCAATCCAGCAAGAATACATAATGATTATAAACATATGTGCACCTCACAACAGAGCCCCAAAATATATGAAGCAAAAGTTGACAGAATAGAAGAAAGAAAGAAATATTTCTACAATAGTAGTTGGAGACTTTAATACATTACTTTCAATAATTGCTGGAACATCTAAGCAGATCAATACAGAAATAAAGAACTTGAACAATGATATTAATTAGAACTCATGGATATATATAGAACACTCCTACCACAAGAGCAGAATACATGTTTTCTCAAGGGTACATGGAATATTTTCCAGGATACATATGTTAGGCCACAAATCAAACTTTAATAAATTGTAAAATATTGAACCTCTTCAAAGCATCTCCTTGGACTACAATGGAATATAGCTATAAATCAACACTGACAGAAAACTGGAAAATTTATATATATGTTGAATTTAAGCAAAACATTATTAAACATCCAATGGGTCAAAGAAGAAATCACACGGGAAATTAGGAAATACCCTCAGACAAACAAAAACTAAAACACAATATACTAGAATTTATGGGATGTAGCCCAGGCAGGACCCAGAGTGTGCTTTATACCTCTAAATGCATACATTAAGAAAGATCACCAATCAATCACCTAATTTCACACCTAAAAGAGCTAGAAGAAGAAGAGCAAACTAAACCCAAAGTTAGTAGAAGGAAGAAAATAATGAAGAGTAGAACAGAGATCAATGAAATAGAGAAGAGAAAAAAAATAGAATCAACAAATCCAAAATTTGGTTATTTATATCCTCTCTCTTTTTTTATGTCTAACTGAAGGATTTATCAAATTTATTGATCTTTTTAAAGAGCCATTAAACATTTAAAGAAGGTTTAGCACCAATCTTTCTCAAACTCTTTCAAAAAAAGGAAGGGGAGAGATTGCTCACTAACTCATTCTACGAGGCCAGCAGGACCCTACGAAAGCCAGATAAATACAGCCCATGAAAAGAACCTTTCAGACCATTATGCCTTATGAATAAAGAAGAAAAATCCTCAGAAAACACAGACAAACCCAATCTAACAGTATATTAAAAGGATATACAACATGGCCAATTAGGATTTACTCCAGGAATGCAAGGATGGTTCAGCATTAGAAAATCAGTCAATGTAATACACCACATAATAGAATGAGGAGTAAAAGGACATATGACCATCTCAAGTGGCAAAGAAATGGCATATGACAAAATACAACATCCTTTCAGGATAAAAACACACAGAAAACTAGGAATAGAAGGCAACGTTCTTAACATGATAAAGGACATTTATGAAAAATCTATAGCAAATTTAATACTTCATGATGAACGACAGGAAGCTTTCCCCCTAAGATCAGGAGCAAGACAATCATGCCCACAGTCACCAGCGTTACTCAGTGTTGTACTGGAAGTTTTTTGTTTTTTTTTTTAAAGATTTATTTATTTAATTCCCCTCCTCCCCCAGTTGTCTGTTCTCTGTGTCTATTTGCTGCATCTTGTTTCTTTGTCCGCTTCTGCTGTCGTCAGCAGCACGGGAAGTGTGGGCGGCGCCATTCCTGGGCAGGCTGCACTCTCTTTTCGCGCTGGGCCGCTCTTCCTACGGGTGCACTCCTTGCGCATGGGGCTCCCCCACGTGGGGGACACTGCTGCGTGTCGCGGCACCCCCCCCCCCCCCGAGCGCGCATCAGCACTGCGCATGGGCCAGCTCCACACGGGTCAAGGAGGCCCGGGGTTTGAACCGCGGACCTCCCATGTGGTAGACAGATACCCTAACCACTGGGCCAAGTCCGTTTCCTGCACTGGAAGTTCTAACCACAGTAGACAGTCAAGAGAAAGAAAGAAAAGGCATCCAAATAGAAAAAGAAGTAAAGTTATCCCTATTCACAGATGACATGATCTTATAGATAGGAAATCCCAAAGAGTTTACAAGAAAACTGCTAGAACTAATAAATTCAGCAAAGTTGCAGGATACAAGATAAACACGCAGCAGTCAGTTGAGTTCCTATACACCAGTAATGCACAATCTGAAAATAATTCCATTTACAACAGCATCTAAAAGAATAAATTACCTAGAAATAACTTTGACAAAGGAGGTGAAAGCCTAGCATACAGAAAACTACAAAACATTTCTGAAATAAATTTTAAAAGACCTTTAGGTTGGAAGATTCAATATTGTTAAGATGTCGGTTCTGCTAAAGCAGTCTCTATCAAAATTCTAGCAGCCCTGCCCCCACTTTTTTTCCAGAAATGGAAAAGCTGATCATTAGATTCATGTAGAATTGCAAGGGGCCTCAAATGGCCAAAACGATCTAAAAAACAAAAACAAAACGAAACTGGAAGACTCACCCTTCCTGATTTCAAAACTTACTATGGAGCTACATGAATTAAAACAGTGTGGTCCTGGCATGAGGAAAGACATATAGACCAATGGAATAGAATTGAAAGTCCAGAGTTAAATCTACACATCTATGGCCAGTTGATTTTCAACCTGGGTGCCAATGGGGAAAGAATAGACTCCTCAACAAATAGTCCTGGCCAACTGGAAATCCACATGCAAAAGAATGAATGTGGACCCTTACCTCTTGCCATATACACACAATAATTCAAAATGAATTGAAGACCGAAAAAGGAGAGTTAATACCATAAAAGTCTAACAAGAGGGGAGCAAATGTAGCTCAAGTGATTCAGCACCTGCTTCCCATGTACGAGATCCTGGGTGTAATCCCCAGGACCTCCTTAAAAAAAAAAAAAAAGAAATCTTACAAGAAATCAAAGGGAAATATCTTCAGGATCTTGTAGCAGGCAGTGGGTTTTTCATTTTACATCAAAAGCACATGCAACAAAAGAAAAAAAGATAAATGGGAGGGACCTCATCGAAATTTAAACCTTTTGTTTGTCTGAGGACATTAGGAAGAAATTGAAAAGACAACTTCTGGAATGGGAAAAAAATACTTGGAAACCATATATCTGATAAGAGTTTCCTGTCCAGAATATAAAAGGAACTCCTACAGCTCAACAACAAAAAGACAAACCACCCAATTAAAAATGAGCCAAGGGGTGTAAATAGACATTTCTCCAAAGATGATGTTCAAATGGCCAGGAAGCATATGAAACGACGCTCAACATCATTAGCCATTAGCGAGATGGAGACTCTCGATCGATACCACTTTATGCCCACTAGGGTGGCTCTTGCTGTAGTTTGCCAAAGGGTTCCTGATGCAAAGTCCCAGAAACGGGCTGGCTTTTATAAAAGGGATTTATCTAGGGTGAAAGCTTAACGTTTCAAGGCCGTGAGAAGTCCAGCTCAGGGCACCATGAGAGAGGCTTTCTCATCAAAGTTGGCTGCCACATGGCAAAGCAGGATGGCTGCGGATCTCTGCCACGTTCTCTCCTTTCTGCAGTGGTAGGCCGACCTGGCACGGGGTGTGTCTCTTACCTGGCCTCCTCTCTCTCTCTCCGAGCCTCGTAGGGGCTTCTCTCCCAGCAGCTCAGCCGTAGGTAAAACTGGAGTCTTGTCTCTCTCTCACACAGGGCAGGATCAAACTGGGCAGCTCCCATTTCCCCTCTGCCACTGTCTCTCTGAGTCTCTGTTTTTATCAGACCCAGCAAGAGGGCAGAGACTCACCCTGAGTCACGCCTCACTGACGTCCAACCAAAAGCGCTAAATCAATCTTACCGAGTAATCCAATCAAAGGGTCCTCAGCCGAATTTAATGTCACCAAGGGGTATCACTCACATAGGAATAGATGAGTTAAAAATATAATCTTTCTCTTTTTTGGAATTCATTAAATAATCTCAAACTGCCACAACTAGTATTAACAGAACTGAAAAAAACAAGTGCTAGTAAGAATGTGGAGAGATAAGAACCCTCACACAGTGCTGGGTGGAATGAAAAGTGGTGCAGCCACTGTGGAGAATAGTTTGGCGGTTCCTCAGAAAATGAAGTGTGGAGCTCCCATATCACCTTGTAATTCCACTCCTGGCGTATACCCCAAAGACTTGGAAGCAAGGACTCGGACAGATATTTGTACGCTAGTGTTCATCGCGGCATTTTTCGCAGCCACTAAAAGGTGGAAGCAACCCAAGTGTCCAGCAACAGATGACCAGGTCAACAAACTGTGGTATACCACACAACGGAGCATTACTCAGCCATAAGGAAGCGAGGCGCTGGTACGTGCTCTAGTGTGGATGGGCCTTGGTGACATCGTGGCAAGTGAAGAAAGCCAGACACCAAGGACAACTATGGTATGATTTCTCTATAAAATATTTAGAATAAGCAAATTCACAGGGACAGAAAGCAGGACCACGGCCATGGGTGGCAGGACGGGGGTAGGGGTTGATTGCCGAATGAGCATGAGTTTGGTTCGGCGTGATGAGAAGAAGCTGAGATAGAGAGTGGTGAGAGCTACACAGCAGGTCGATGTAGTCACTGCCAAGGAAGTGTCCACGGAAAACGGGTAAAAGGATTTTTATGCTATGTATATTTTACCACAATTAAAAATAAATAAATTAACTCTTTTCCAGCTGGAACCACAGAGGGTTTCGAAGAGAAGAAGGTTCCTGCTGTGGCAGAAACCCTTAAGGCAAAGCAAAGGCGTCTTGCCGAGCTAAAGAACAAGGGCTTGAAAAAGAAGTTTGCCTGAAAGATGCTTCAGAAGGCAAGGAGGACGCTTGTCTGTGAAAACGCTAAGTACCGTCGCAAGGAACACAGGCAGGTGTGCAGGCCTGAGACTCAAATGGCTAGCGTGGCAAGGAAAGCTGGCGCTTCCACGCGCCTGCGGAACCTCAAGTGGCATTTGTCATCAGGATCACAGGTGTCAACAGCGCCAGCCCAGAGGCCCCAAAACGTTGCAGCTTCTTCGCCTTCGGCAGATCTTCAACGGCGCCTTTCTTAGGCTCAGCAAGGCCGCAGTGAACTGGGAACCATAGACCGCGTACCTTGCTGGTGGCCGGTCAACGAACTGATCTGTAAGCATGGCCCTGGCAAAAGCAGCAGGAAGTGGATTACCTTGACAGATAACTCATTGCCTGCGCGGAGGATCTGATTCTCGAGCTCTGCGCTGTTGGGAAATGCTTCAGAGAAGCAAACAACTTCCTGTGGCCCTTCAAACTATTTTCTCCCAGAGGTGGAATGAAGGAAAAGACAACCCGTTCTGTAGAAGGGGGAGATGCTGGCATCAAGGAAGACCAGCTCAATAGGCTGATGAGAAGGAAGAACTAAGGTTATTTTTGTAATCTGCTCAGTTAATAAAGTGCTTTCAAATTGGGGGAAAATAATTAATTTTTAAAAAAGCATAGTGGAGACTTGTCAAAAGGACACAGAAGGGAATGGGGAGTTAATGCTTTAGAGTTTCTTTTTGATAGAAAAGGTTTGGTAATGGTGGTGGTACTGGTAGCCCAACATTGTGAACGTAACAAAAGCCACTGAACTGTGTACTTGGAAGTGGTTAAATGGGGGAACTTCATGTTGTATATATGTTACCACAGTAAAAATTAAAAACAAAAATGGATGCAGAAGCTGTCTCAAAGGGACACTCACCAGCCAGGCTGGAGATGACAACGAAAGTGATGGATTATAATCATGCCACGAGTCCAGGCGGGTAAAATACATGAAGACATTGACAGCTGCATGAGCAACAGGCTACTTGCAGAGCTTTATAGTATCTGTCTACTACCTTAACCAAGCGGGCAAGGGGACCGTGGTCGGTGGCTGGGTGTGGCCATCTCCAGGGGCTGCGCCAACAAAGTCACACCAACTGGTGGCTTAAAAAATACCAGCCTGTTGCCTCACAGCTCAGGGCCCCCGAAAGCTTGAGGGGCGTCCTCAGCTCGCCAGGCTTCCCACACGGCCCTCCCCTTCAAGGCCACCCCTTGTGATGGTCAGGCTAATGTGTCGGGTCAGCCAGACGATGGTGCACAGGTGTCTGGTCAAGCGAGCGCTGGACGTTCCATGGACTTTAATCATCAGGGAGTTGATGGCCCAGAGGGCTGGTCACATCGGCATCACCCGAGGAGATCACCGTCAGCAGTGGGAGATGACTTATCCAATCAGTTGAACGCCTTAGGAGGGGAAGTGACTGCAGCATTCAGAGAGAATTCTCCAGCTCGACTTCGGACAGCCAGCGTCTCCTGGGAACTCAGCGAGGACCTCCATCGGAGCCCCTGGTTTGCAGCCTGCCTGCGGGATTTGGACTAGTGCGTCCCCACAGTCACGTGAGAGAATCTTATAAAATCTCACGCTGTTTACAGATATCTCTATCGATTCTCTTTCCCTTGAGAACCCGGACTAAGACACCGGCCCCCGGGGACCAGAGCCCCCCCCCACAGTTTGGCCTCGTATCCCCAGTCCCATCCTCGAGGGCCCTATTTCATATCAGGTCACCTCCAGGACGGGGTATCCAAACTCGAACCATCAACCCGTAACGTTGGCTAATGCAGGATCCTGTGGCCCTAGGAAAGTGCGAGGGTCTAACGGGGGATTCTATAGCATGGGGACGCTGTGGTGGACGAGGATGTGGTTAATAGTACAAAGAGAAGAATGTTCTTCCATGAACCAGAACAAATGGACGTCACCGTCACCAGCTGTTGATAATAGGGTGGAGTATGGGAAAAATACACCTAATGCAAACTATGGACCCTCGCTAGTCATATTTTAATACTCTTTCGTCAGTTATAACAGAGCTTCCATCCCAACGTTACACGTCAATACTAGGGGGTGTGAGGTGCAAGGGGTTTTTCTTTTTGGAGCAATGAAAACGTCCTAAAGCGGTTGTGCTGATGAATGCACAACTCCACGATTATCTTGACAGCCACTGATTGTACACTTTGGATGGACTGTGTGGTGTGTGAATATGTCTTAATAAAACTGCTTTAAAAAGTAATCCTGGGGGAAACGGACTTTGGCCCAGTGGTTAGGGCGTCCGTCTACCACATGGGAGGCCCGCGGTTCAAGCCCCGGGCCTCCTTGACCCGCGTGGAGCTGGCCCATGCGCAGTGCTGATGCGTGCAAGGAGTGCCGTGCCACACAGGGGTGTCCCCCGCGTAGGGGAGCCCCACGCGCAAGGAGTGCACCCATAAGGAGAGCCGCCCAGCGCGAAGGAGGGAGCAGCCTGCCAAGGAATGGCGCCGCCCACACTTCCCGTGCCGCTGACGACAACAGAAGCGGACAAAGAAACAAGACGCAGCAAAAAGACACAGAAAACAGACAACCGGGGGAGGGGAGGGGAATTAAAATAAATAAAAATAAATCTTTAAAAAAAAAAAAAAAAAAAAAAAAAGTAATCCTGGGAAGCAGATTTGGCTCAACGGATAGGACGTCAGCCTACCACATGGGAGGTCCAGGGTTCAAACCCAGGGCCTCCTGACCCATGTGGAGCTGGCCCATGTGCAGTGCTGATGCACACAAGGAGTGCCCTGCCACGCAGGGGTGTCCCCGCATAGGGGGTGAGCCCCGTAAGGACAGCGGCCCCATGTGAAAAAAGTGCAGCCTTCCCAGGAGGGGCCCTGCACACACGGAGAGCTGACACAGCAAGATGACGCAACAAAGAGACAGGTTCCCAGTGCTGCTGACAAGAATACAAGTGGACACAGAAGAACACACAAGGAATGGACACAGAGAGCAGACAACTGGTGGGGGGGGTGAGCAGGGAAGGAGAGAGAAATAAATAAAAAACGAATCTTTAAAAAAAAAAAGTAATCCTGTGTCCCCTGACAGGAGGAAATGAGAAACACGGTGTCCCTTCTGTGATTTTCCTGCTGAAGATGCATAACCTGCACCTGTCTAACCATGATGACCCTGCAGAAAAACCCAAATAAGGAACATTCTGCAGAATGACCTGCCTGTAATAGCCACAGGTGTCAGGATCACGAAAGCTAGGGAAGGACTGCGGAACGTTCCGGACTGAAGGAGATGAGAGGTCAGGTCAGGTCAGGTCAGTGTGACTTATGGTCCAGAACTGGGTTTCTGCTCTAAAAGACGTCAGTGGCACAACTGGAAAGACCTGGAGGGGAGTCTGAGGACTGGACAGCAGTTCTCCACAGCCACGTCTTTTCACAACTATCTGTCTCCCAGGGCTGTTGGGGCAAAGTCCTGCAAACCGGTGGCTTCATACAACACACCTTCACTGTCTCCCGGTTCTGGAAACCCGAAGCCCACAGCCAAGACACTGCAGGGCCGTGCTCCCTCCAAAGGCTGCTCCGTCCCTCTCCCACCCCGGCTCCGGGAGCTCTGCGGCTTGCAGGGGTCTCTCTTGCCGTCTCCACGTGCCCTTTCTTGTCTCTGCTCTTGTGTGGCCATCACCCGCCTCCAACTCTGTGTCCCTTCTCCCTTCTGAGAAGGACACCATGACATGGGATCTAAGCCCACTCTACTCCAGTTTGGCCTCATTTTAGCTCATCACAACGTCAAAGACCCTGTTTCCCAAGAAGATCCCA
Source organism: Dasypus novemcinctus (assembly GCF_030445035.2). Taxonomy (NCBI): domain Eukaryota; kingdom Metazoa; phylum Chordata; class Mammalia; order Cingulata; family Dasypodidae; genus Dasypus; species Dasypus novemcinctus. The sequence continues at coordinate 130,849,647 of NC_080681.1, forward strand.
TTGACAGAATCAGGGCTTAGGCTTGAACCCAGCTTTGGGGACATGCTCAGCCACGACGCTGACTTTGACTGTGGCTTAGGTTGCAGGAGAGAACGTCCTTCTTTGGTGCAGTGGACGGAGCTTCGTTTCGGCAACCGACGTTCAGAGGCTTCGGGGAAAAGGTTCCTGTGTTCTTATAGATTTTCTGTAAGATTGTTTCAAAATACATTTATTTTGAAAACTGTACGGGAGGAGGCATGGATTCTCCATTCTGCCCCTCAGCGCAGCGCCAGCCTGAGGCTGTTGAAGGGTCGCGGGCAGGGTTCCAAGGGCACCTGCCTCAATGTCAAGCAATGCCAAGAGCTCCGTCCGAGCATGTGCACGAACACACCCTGGACGAAATGCCTACGCCACTGAAACGTTTGTAAAAACGCACCAGGGAGAGAGCCCACAGGGCAGGAGGGGAAGTGGGGACGCGTGCCATGGGGACTGAGCAGCTGGTGAGAGGCCAGGTGCTGGCCTCTGTCCACGGAGGACTTTCTGAGGTGGACGCTGGACCGGGGCTGTCACGCCAGCAGGAGCAAGAAGGGGCTGCCCCGTCAGGGAGGAGGTGGCACAACCTGCCTACCCGAGAGCAGGGAGGGTGCCAGGAAAGCACGGAGTCCCGGGCTTAGAGGGGGCCTTTGGGTGCACAGCTGTCCCTCGAGCCTGCTGGGAGGGGCGGGGGACTGCGCACAGACACAGAGAAAACTCAGCAAACCAGAAGATAAAGCAAGGCCGACAGTAACCCCGGGAAAAACAGAACCCCTGCGCGGTGTTCGCCGCTAGGCTCGGCAGGGAGGGAACAGGTTTTGTATTCATCGTGGTGTCAACCACGACAACCAAAAATTATGAAACAGCTCATCTGAGAAGAAGAAAGAGCAAGGAGGGCAGGTGGGCGGGGGCTGCTGGGTGAGAGCCGACAGCATCTAAACCTGGTGGACCGAGAGCGTGGCAGGTGCAGATCCCTGAGCCCCGCGCAGATGCCAGACGCCAAGGACCTAGAGGCTGGCGCACTGGACCAGGGGCTGGCGGGAGGGGCGGGCCCCACAGGTCATGGGAACTGGCCTACCTGGGTTCTCTGTGTTCCTTTTATCTATGTATCAGCATTTTCTTTGGTAAGAATTACAATAAACCAATAAGCCAGAACTATAAACCAAAAATAAATAACAAAGAAAAACCAACTCACATTCCCAACCAAAATGAACCTCAGTTTGGGACAATGAAAGAAACACACTTTCAATAAATCATCAACTAAAGAAGAAATTGAAATGGAAACCCCCGAACGTTTGAGACGGAACGCGCATGGAGACTGCCGGCCGGGGGTCCCGACCGTCGCGGCAGCGCCCTTGGAATTTCACAGCTCCCGGGTCACACAGCAGAAAGCTGGAAAGTGGTTTTGCCGGGCAGAGAAACGACAGATATTTCTGATTTTTCCTTTGTGCTGATCTACATTTTCTAGTTTTCCAAAGACGTGGCTGTAGGTTTTGTCGCCGTTCCCCGCGGTGCCGGGGCAGGGTGCAGGGGCGCCTCCAGCACGCAGCTGGGCCCTCCCAGGGGCTCTGCTCCGCCAGGACCCCCCGGACCCCGCCAGGCCCGGCCCTTTCACCCCGGGACCCAGAAGGCGAGGCAGGCACGCTGCGGCAGGGCTGCCCAGACAAGGCTGACCCCCTCCCCTGACCCTGGGCCGCCAACTCCTGCCGTCTCCCACGAGCACAGCAACCCCCCAGGCCTGCCCCCGCCAGGAGTGGGGGACAGGAGACGCGGCGCCCCTTTCTGAGCCATGCGGGGCACCGGCTGCCCGCCCCACGGCCCCCTGCCTGGCCAGCCTGGGCGGTCACCCCCGTGGCCGAGCCACTGCCCAGGGCCCGGGCAGGGGGCCGTCCTGCTGCCCCCGCAGCCGGCCGCTCGGCCTGCCCCACCCCTGGGGCCTGGACACCTCCCTCCCATGCGGGCCCCCTGGAGGAGCTGGGTCCTGGGCCGTGGAGAGGGGCCGCCCGCCTGAGCTGCTCCCTGAAGCGTCCTGTGCCGTCCTGGTATGCGCCCCGCGCCGCGGCCCGCCTGGCGGCTCCAGCCCGCCCCGCCGATCAAGGGCGGCCGCCGCGTCCCTGCGCCCCGAGCACTGCGGCCCCGGCCAGAGGCCCCGAGGGAGCTCGGGTGGGCGGTGGGCTGCACGGCCCTCCGCTGTCCACCCCCGGGGCTTGGGCTGAGCCCCCGGGGGACCGTGGGGGGCCGTGGGTGGCGGTGGGCGGCGGCCCTGTTCTCCCCCAGGCCCAGCCCTCAGCAGGCGCCTGCAGAGCCTCCCACGCCCGCCTTAGCTCACCCTCAGGCTGGGGGGCTCCTACGCCCCCACATGGGAGCCCAGGTGGGGCCAAGGCACCACAGGTGCACACTGCCGGGCAGGTGCGGGGCAGGGGCCGTTCTGGAGGCCCCGCTGCTCCCCTCCCCCCGCCCGTGCTGGGTGCCCCCTCCCTGCCCCGGGCTGCTCCCTGCTTAATGGGCGCCCCTCCCCTTCCCTAGCCTCCCCGCCACCCCCCCCCCCTCCCCCGCTGCTCCCTGAGTGTTGGGTGCCCCCTCCCCCTCCCTGTTCCCTGGATGCTCCCTGCTTGCTGGGTGCCCCCTCCCTGCCCCCCAGCTGCACTTTCTGAGAGCAGGTCGGCCCCCCCGGCCCCCCGCGCTCACTGCGCCCCCCCCCCCGCCCCTCTCCTGGAGGAGCCCATCCAGCCCTGGCTCCCCTCCCCACCCCCGCGTCCTCCACCCGTTCCCACACCCGGTCCCCCTCTCCAGAAGACGGGGCCGGTTCTCGCAGAGGGCAAGCCCGGGACGGGGGGCCATGCGCAGGCCCGGGGGCCAGGACTGGGGCGGGGGGGTCGTCCTAGCCCCTCGGGCCGTCGGCCGTGTGGCAGCGCCGTGGGCACCTCCGGCACAACCGCTGCCTGTTGAGCCCCGGCCGGCCAGGCCCGCGCCGGTCGGCTGTGCCCCGCCTGGCCCGGCTCCCGCGGCAGCCGCACGGCGCTCCTGGCCGGCCTGCGCGTGAGCTCATGCGTTACATAAGGCCTGGAGCCCTTTCCCGGGGCCGGCCCGGGCGGGGGCTCCGTTTCCCTCTCCCGCGAGGGCCTCCCACCTCCACGCACGGGGAGGTGGGGGGGGCGCCCCCCCAGCACCCCGCCCCTGGCCTCGGGAGACGGGGGAGGAGAAGCTCCCCACGGGGCCTGGCCACGGTCGCAGCTGGGGGGACGCTCACTGTCCCCGGGACCTGTCTGCTCCTCCCGGGGTGGGGTCTTGGGATCTCTGGGCCCGTCCCGGCTCCTGGGTGGGCCGCAGGCCTCGCCCCCTCCCCTTGAGGGTGTGGAAACGCCCCACAGGCCCAGGATGGCCCCGGCTGGCTCTCGGGGGCATGACAGACCCCACTGGCAGCCCCCACCCCGCTGCTCCCGTGGAGGCCGGGGCGGGGGGCTCCCCGAGGACTCGGGCGGTTGGAGCAGAGTCGCCGGGCCCTCAGACCCCTGTCCCACTTCCGGGGCTGCGGCTGAGGGGGTCCGGGGACACCATGGGGAGACGCTGGGACGGCCCGGCCTGGGGCGCCAGGTGGGCCACGGGGCAAAGGGACGTTCACTGAGTGCTTCCGGGGACCCCCCTGCCCAGCCCCCAAAGCGGGGCCAGGAAAGCGCAGTCCCCGGGGGGCTCGACGCCCTCAGCCCAGAGGTGCTGGCGGCCCCAAGCCGGGTCCCGTGTGTGGACGCCGCGGCCAGCGTGCTCGCTCGGGGGCTGCCAGGGTCCCCCGGGAGCTCGCGGGCACCGTGGGCCCCCTCCCCGGACCCCAGGCTGGGGCGCCAGCCGCGGGCCGGGAACATGTCTTCCTTTCTTTTCAGAGACTTGGATTCTTGGAACTTACACCCTCTTCGGTTTGCTATTTTTACCCACCCAGAGCCTTCCGGTCTCCATGGCGACGCCTCCAAACAGCAGATTCCAGGCGGCGATGACGTCACCGCCCTCTTCCTGCGGCCCGGCCTCGGGTGCTGCTGCCAGCCCAGGGCGGCTGGACGCCCCTGCCACTCCCCCCCAGCCCCCTCCGTGCCGGAGACCCCAGGGTTCTCGGCCCCGCCAGGCCCCCCTGTGCCCTGCGGCCTCTCCCGGGCGCAGGGCCCCCGCCCGCCCCCCGCCCCCAGGGTGGCTCCTTGGCCGCACCCGTGGCACCCGTGGCAGAGGGCGCCAGCCCAGGGAATGCGCCCAGGAGCGGCCCCTCCACTCCGACCCCACTGCGCGCCCCGGGGAACTGCGCAGCAAAGCAGGCCCCGCGGCCGCAAGCAGGAGGGCCGGCGCCAGGCCTTGCCGGCTGCTGGGGCCTGGCTGAGAAGCCCCCCTCCCCAGGGAGAAGAGGCCGTGGAGGGCACGGGGGCAGCTGGGGCCCGGGGGGTTGTGGGCTCTCCCTTCCCCTGGGCGGGGGGCTCAGGACCTCCTGGCCACGGTGCTGCCCTCCTGTGGGCTGGCGCAGCCCCACCCACCCTGGCTCGCCTGGACCCCTGATGGGGCCGGGACAAACAGGGCCAGAGCGGGTGGGTGGGGGAAGCAGGTGGGCAGCGTCCACCTGGGAGAGGGGAGGCCTAGGTGCTGCCGCCTGGGCTGGCCAGCGTGCCCGCTCCTGGCACAGCGTCCTGAGAAGCCACGAGGCCCGCACCCCTGCCCGATGCCCGGTTCCAGGCCGAAGTGCCGTGCGCATCGACAGTGACTGATCTGGGTGGGTGGGGGGCGGCCCGGGGCCCGCACAGATGCACCCCTCGCCAGCAAGGTGAACAGGGCTGGGAGGGGCCTCAAGGGGACTCTCAGGAGGCCCCATCCCCAAGCTCCGTCCAAGAGCGAAGCGCGGGGAAGGGGCCGCGTCCTGAGGGGGCCAAGAGCTGGGCGGTCTCGGGCGCCGGCCCTGGGAGTACCCGGGCGCCCGGCGCAGGCGGCTTGCCTCCCCCGAGTGGGCGTGGTTCCAGGGCGGGCAACAAGCGTCCACTCGACTCGACTCCAATGAGCTCGCCTGGGAGGCGGGGGCCAGGGGGCCGGGGGTCCCGGGGCGCTGTCAGGGACGGACCCGCCTGGGGGGCCTGGGAAGAGGGGGGCCGTCCCCCGCCGGGGCACGCAGGCAGCACGGCTGGGCCTCGAGCCCCTCTACCGTCCTCCGTCGGGCTTTGGGGGGATGCTGAGGCCCCGAGGGGCAGCAGGTGCCTCCTGGGAGGGACCCCATGTGGGGGTGTGTGGAATCCACCGGCCCCCCAGAAGGTCGGGTGCCTGCCGTCCAAGAGGCCCTGCCTGCACCGGGGAAGTGGACGGGCCCCCCAGAACCGGCTGCGGCCTGTGGGGCGGGTGCCTGCTCCTCAGAAGAGCACGGGCGCACGGGCTGCTGCGGGGACCCTTGGTCCTTGGACAGAGCTCCCAGGCGGCTGGAGGAGAGGTCCAGCAGGATCTGGGCCCACGGGTCTGTTTCGAGGAGGGGTCCCCGGCCCCCCATTCCGAGGCCTCGCCACAGCCTGACGCCGAGCAGCCACGGGCAGGGTGGCGGGGGTCCCCTCCGAGAGCGGGAGCTGGAGGCACCCACAGCCCGCTTCCAGATAAGATGACTCGATTGGCCACGGCCGAGGCTGCTTTTTTGAACATTTTGTTCCTGGGCCTGCCCCGCCTGGCACAGGAAGGGGGGCCACCATGGGGACGGGGGGCCCACGGAGCCCCCGGCGACCCTCCACGCCTGCCCAAGACCCGCAGCCCCCCCTGCTCCGACCACTGCGCTGGGGCTGAGTCAACAGCGCGCCGGCGACTTCGGAGGGGGCGCGAGGCCCGGGGGCGCGGTTGCCCGGCCCACCGCCCCAGAGCCCACCCCGCAGCTGCCCGCGGAGGGTCCTTGCGCCCGCAGCCCCGACGTGCGCCGTCGGCCACCCCGCGCCGCGCCCACGGCCCCGCTGCGCCGCCGGCAGGCCCCGCCGCCGTGAGTAATGTTTAACTTGGAAGGGCTGCCTGACAACTGCAGGGGAGCGAACAACAAGCTGGGACTGGGACGCGCCTGCCAGGAGGGGCGGGGGGAGGGCAAAGTCGAGAGGCGGCGGCGGGAGGTGGGCCTCCGGGGGCGGGGCTGGCGGGCGGCGCCGCGGTCCTCGCTGGCCAGGGCCCGGGCAGGCGCCGCTGCTCGGGAAGCGGCCACCCCGGGTCAGCCAGAGCTGTGGGCCCCGGCTCCCGGCAGAGCGCGCCTCGCGGCGTGGACAGACAGCGCTGCCCGTGGCTCGGGGGCAGCCCCAAGGGTCGTGCCGCCAGCCACTGCCGTCCAGCGCGCCCGGGGCCGAGGCCTGAGCTCCCCGCGCCGCCCGGCCCGCGCCCTCGCGCTCCTGGGGGCACGGCCACGCCTGGAGCGGCGGCTTCTCTCCAGGCACCCCCAGAGCCTGCCGGGCGCGGGGAGGGCCTGCGGGCATGAGCAGAAGCATGGGCGCCAGGTGGGCGCAGAGGCAGCGGGTTCGCAGGGCTCCGACCCCCTCCTCTCGCCCACAGAGGAGAGGACCTTCTAGTGCCCCGCTCCCCCTGCTCCAGGGGTCCAGGGACCACGGCCCCGAAGACCTGCGCCCTCGACGAACAAGGGGGCTCCTGCGGCGCCAACGACAGGCGCAGCCGCCCAGCGCCACACCGCGCAGGCCCCGCCCCGCGCCGTCAACTTCTGTTTTCAAATGGAGCAAACCTAAGTTTCCAGAACAGTTGGTCTCGCACGAGGGTGCGTCTTCCCGGGGAAGAGGCCCTGCTCGCAAGCGCGGTGGAGCCAGGTTTGCGCTCAGGCGCCGGGTCTGCGCTCTCCCGGGCGGGCCACGCCACTGGGGGCCCGGGGCCGCCGGAGCCACCCGTCCCTGCCCTGACCGGCCGCGCCCCGGCCAAACTGTCCACTGTGGACTTCCTCCCCGAGCAGCAGGAGCGCGGCCAGGCCCCGACCGGAAGCGCGTCCCCCAGCCTGCCCCAGGCCGGCAGGTGTGGCCCCCTCCTCAGCCCCCCGTCACACTTCATTACTCAAGGAAATGGGGCTCACGGGCCTGGGAAGCCCCTGCCTGGAGACCCCCCCCAGCACACGCGGTAAACCAGATGGACGGGGGAGGGTGCTCCCTTCCGGGGGTGACTCCTGGGCACCTGACTGGCTGGGGTCCCCGTCCCAGGGGGTGTTGGCGCTCAGGCCCTGGCTGAGCCAGGCTGGGGTGCTCCCCCCCTCCCACGGGGCGCACTCGGGCGGGTGGGCTCGGAAGGCCGGCGCCTGCACTAGGGGGCCCCGGGGTTCCCGCGCCTTCCCAGCGTCACCTGTGCACTCTCAGGGCCTCTAGGGACAGCGGGGCCGAGGCTCCCGGAACTCCCCCACCCCGTGTGCTTGGACGTGCCTGCCCCTGCCCCTCCTTTCCATCCTCCAGAGCTGCCCTGTCCAGCGTGTGGCCCCTCGCCGGCGCGAGCCGAGCGTCAGGCACAAAGCGCACGCTGGACTTCGAAGCCCGAGGCGGGGGCAGTAGCCCCGACCACTGGCCCCGAGGACGTGCCGAGGCGGCTGCAGCGGCCACGGGGCCCGACACACCATGCCCGGCCTCCCCGGCGTCCCTCTCCCGACATGGCACAGGAGGCCGAGACCCGCTGTGTCCACCGGGCTGGAAGCTCTTCTGGTGCTCCCAGCTGGAGGGGGAGCGCGGGCCTGTCCCCGCTCGAGCTTGCAGGGGCCTGGGGGGTGGCGGGAGGTGCCCCCGGTCCAGCCGGGGAGGCCCTGGACCAAGGTGGCCAGGGAGGGGAGTGGGGAGAGGAAGGGCCCTCGGCAGCGGAGGGGTGCAGCTGGAGAGGCGGCGGGGGAGCCTGCCGGGGCAGGGGCTGGCGCCCCCCACTGTGTCCACCGGCCCCTGCCGCCCACTGCGACCTTGGCCAGCTTAGCGCAGGCCCGTCACCCTGTTCCCGGGGCAGCGGGGAGGGCCCGGGCAGCCCACCCCAGCCCTGCTGCCGTGCACCCCTGCTCCTGGGCACTCGAGGCTGGGATGGGGGGAGTCCACAGGGGTCCCGGTGACCGCAGGGCACAGCTGAAGCCCCGGCCATTCAGTTTCCACTGCGTCCTCCGAGTTCTGCCCACATGGCCACAGGCCTCTTCCCGGCCCCCACCCGGCCCCCGTCCGGTGCCCGCCCAGCCCTGCTCCCTATGCAAGAAGAGACGCTGCTCTTTGAGGGAACTAGCCGTCCCCAGGGCGGTCCCCAGGGCGGTCCAGCAGGGATGTTCTTCAAAGGAGGTGGCCGAGAGGCGAAGGCAGCCTTTATTTGTGTGATTCCTTTCCAGACGAGCCAGGGCCGCAGACCCCAGGCCAGGACCAGTCACCCGCTCACGAGGCTGGCAGGACACGCCGGGAGCACCATCCACACATGGCACCTGTAGTGCCGTGGCCACTCTTGCCAACTGCGGGGTCAGTGGGCCATGGGCAGCCCCCCGGGGCCCCTGCCCGCTGCCGTGGGGGTGCTGGGTGTCAGCTGGGCAGCCTGCAGGGGCTGGGGGTGCCAGGCATAGGAAGCGGGTCTGAGCCTCTGGGGTCAGGGGGCCTGCCCGTCTGAGCCCTCGGTGGGCCTTGGGGCGCCGGGCAGCCCTGGGCCGGGCCAGCAGGGCCCTCCCCGCCACGCTGACCAGAGCAGGACGCCTGGGTGGGGCTGTGCTGCCCGCTGGCCTGGAGGCCCCGGGAGGAGCCCAGCTCCATTGCATCCACAGGGAGCCGGGCCAGGAGGCAGGTCAGCAGTGATGAGAGGGCCTGCCCTCAGCGGGGGGGGGGGGGGGGTGCTGCCCTAGGGACTCGGCCTCCCGCGCCCCCTCTGCACTCTGGGTTTCCTCCCTGCCCTCCCCGCCCAGCGCCCCGCTGCTCCGGATGGGCCGGGGCAGCCCCTGGGGCCGGGTCCCCGCTGCCCCCCCCCGCGGCCCTGGGCCTGTCCTCTGCACAGTCGCGGAGGTGGCGGCCCGAGGCCCGGGGCGGGGGCCCCGGCTCAGCGGCTGGAGGAGCTCAGGGGCCCTGGACGCGGCAGGAGGCCGGGTGGTGAGGCCAGGGACTGCCGGGCCTCCCCGGCCTGGGGTGGGCTGCTGGGCGGCGGCAGGACAGACGCCACGCGCAGTGCCCTCCTCAGAGTGCCCCTGGACGGGCAGCTCCCTGGCCAAGCCACCAGCTGCCCAGCGCCGTCGGGCCGTGACCCCGCAGGGTGGAGGGCCCGGGGCTCCTGGAAGGCTCAGAGGCCAACGGCAGGCCCTGACGGCCACGCCCTGCACCCACGGGCCCTCACGACCCCCGCTGGGCCCTGCTCGGCGGCCAGGCTGCTCGGGCACGACGCGGACGCCGGGCAGGGAGGGCTGGGTCCCTCGGCGCGGGCTGTGCCTCGCCAGGCGCAGGATCTGAAAGCCACTTCTCCTGGAGCCCGGAAAGGCTGCCCACTGCACAGGTCTCGGCCGGGACCCCCGGGCTATGCAGGCCCCACTGCCCCCTCCCAGGAGCTGGTGGGGGGCACCGCCGCACAGGGCTCCCTCGGGGGCTCTGGGGTGTAGGAAGGGGCAGGGCGACCACTACACCCCTCGAGGGGGGCGAGCAGCCCCCGCAGGCCCCACCTGGGCCACAGGAAAGCTCAGCAGGGCACGGGAGGGGGGGCGGGGGCCGGGGCTTGGGGGCCAAGGGGCTCTCCACGTTTCCGCAGAGGGGACGTGAGAGCAGGTGGGGAAGGGGGAGGAGCCGGCACTGAGTGGGGGCTGGAGGTGAGGGACCACCAGGCTGAGACCCTGAGGCCAGGGTGGCAGGGGTGGCTGAGCAGGGGGACAGAGGGGCCGGGCCATGCAGGCAGGGAGGTGGGCCTGGGGCAAGAGCCTCGGGTGTCGACAGGAGGGGGGTACGGGGTGGCCTCGGAGGCCGGGAGCGGGGCTTTGGGAGTGGGCGCTAGCCTGCCCACTGCCAGGGTCCACCAGGAACCGTCCCCGTGGCAGCGTGGCCTCCAAGGAGGAGTCCAGGGAGAGGCCGCGGTGCTGGCGAAGGGCCCTCCGCGTCCAGCGCCGTCCACTCTGGGCCGAAGGGTCCCCCAGCTCCAGCCAGCCTGCCTGATCCCGCCATGCGCCCACAGAGGCCACCGCAGGTGTGCCAGCCTGGCACAGGTGGCTGCAGGCCGCGCTCCAGCAGACGGTCCCCCGGCTCCCCGAGGCCATCCTCGCCCGGCAGGGGTTGCTGTGCCACGTGGTGCCAGGGGCGTGCTGCCGTGGGTGCTGCGTGGACTGGGAGGCTGTGCTGTGCCAACGTGCAGGGCGGCCAGATGGCATCGGACGGGCTCTCCCAGACAAGCTGGGAAGGCTCCAGCTGGGGTCGGGCCCACGGGGCCCATGGACCCCGCAAATCTGCCCCAAGGATGCCCGGAGCCGGAGCCCTGCTCCCGCGCACCAGGAGGTGCCGGAAGGGCAGGCTCTGCCCCACTGCCCGGCAGGGGCACGCAGGCTCCGGAACGGGCCCTTTGGAGATGAGCATGGGGTGTCTGCTTTGTCACCCACAAATGTGTCATTTTATTGAGATGAAACCGAAAAGAAGACAATGAGATGGCCCTCGAAGCTTGGCCGGACCCCTGCCTGTGCCGAGTGCTTTCTGCCCGAGCCGAGACCCCCACCTGCTAACACGATCGTCCCGGGGTGCTCCCTTCAAAACGCTGGAATATTCTCTTGTGAACCTGACTTGAGGTCCTAAAAAATGGTTTTTGCCGAGTAAGTATCCTCCCAACAAGAAGTTACTTCCCAGCCATGCTAAACTTCCAGTCACTGCGGCAGGCTCCAGAAAAGTTATAAAGTTCAGTTCTCAAGCCCCCCTGGCCCCCGTGTCGCCCTTTCGCCGGAGCAGCTGGAAGGAGGCGGGCATGGGGGGCGGGCGCCCCACCTGCATCTTCTAGAGGCCACGGGAGACTTGCTGTCTGGGTCCTGGCCTGGCCGTCCAAGCCCGGGCGGGCAGCTGTCGGGGAAACCAGCGGGCGGACGGGATTAGGGGAGGGGCAGGCCTTCCCGACAAATGCTGGCACCTGCTGCTGTGGCTCGCCCCCCGCCCCCCACCCCTTCCCCTGGGCCGGGAGGTGAGGCCAGGCTGCTGAGGAGGGCAGCAGGTGCCCGAGGGGGAGTGAGGCCTCAGGGTGGTGAAGGCTGCCCGCCCCTGCCCAAGGCCCAGCTCTGCCAGCCTGGCCAGGCCGAGAGGCCCGGAGGCCCCAGGGCCCTTGTGGCCAAGACCCCGGCGACTCCAGGGCAGCCCTAGGGCTGGGGGGGTCACCTGGGGCCCGGACCCCCGAGACCGTGGCGGGGGGAGCTGGGTAGAGCTCTGTGGGGGGGGCTGCTAGTGGCGGAGATGCCCAAGACCCCCGAGAGCTCCCAGGACGCGCCCGGGGCTTCCCGCCCTGAGAGATGCCCGCGCAGGAACAGCTGCCGCACATGCGCGCCCACCGCCCGTCCCTGCTGGACGTCGGGGGTCTTTCCTCCTGGAGCAGGTCGGCGCGGTGCCACCGCTTTGCTCCCCGCTCATCTGCTGGGACCAGCCCCCACGCCCACCGGGGGACCTGGCAGGGAAAGGGGAGGGCGGGCGACGCGGGCTGCGGCGCCCCATTCAGGACGAGTCCCCCTGCCGAACCCAGTCCCTGTGGGCCCCTTCCTGGCAAGGCCAAAGGGAGTGGCCCTGGGTGGCGGGTGCCCAGAGGGCCCACAGCCGCTGGCCCTGGGGCGGGACGGTGCGAGGAGCCCCCGCGCCCGCAGTGACATCTGCCCTCGACCCCGCCGCCCGGCCTGGGGGCCGCTGTGGCCGAGGGCCAGCGCGAGGGCCGGGCGCGGCCGGGGGAGCCTGCGTCGCTGCTGCCACCACGTGGCGGAACCGCGGTCCAACCCGGGGTTCCCGGAAGCCCCTCTGGCCGGCGGGCCTCGGTCGCCTCACGACTTTTGGCTGCGGGAACCCCACTTGCCGCCTCCTTGGGGAGGGGCCGCCTGCTCGGGGCCGCGCGGGCCTCTTTTCCCTCTGAGATGCCTCCGGAAGCCCCGAGGGGGGCTGCGGGAAACTGAGGCATGGGCGGGCCGGCAGGGAGGGGCGTCCCCTCAGCCCCCCGGGTCCCACCCCACGTGCTGCCCCCCATCCTCTGAGGCCCCAGCGGTCTCGGCCTGTCGCTGGGGTGGGGACAGGGGTCCCCCGTGCAGGCCCCGCCGGCCATTCCCGGGACAGCGGCCGGCCCCGCTCGGCTGCAAAATGGCCTCCGCCCGCTCCGGCCCCGCCCTCGGCGAGGAAGGCGGAAGCCCCCCCAGCCTCAGTTTCCCCGAAGGAGGGGATCAGGACCCCTTCCGCTTTGACGGCGTCGGGGTCACAGGCCACCCGTGGCTTGAGCGGTGCCGGACAGGGGTCGGGGGGCTCCCCGGGGCTGGGATCGCGGCGGCGGGCGAGGCCGGGCGGGGGCGCTCGCGGGGGCCTGGGGACCCGGCGGGGGCGGGCCGGCGCGGGGTCGAGGGGGGGGGCTCACTTCCGCCGGACGCGCGGGGCGGGGCGATGGCGGCGGCGCGCAGGCCCCGGCTGAGCCGCCCGAGGCCGCCGGGGGGCGGGTGAGACGGGGCGCGCGCCCTCCCCGGCGCCTGCGGGACCCCCGCCCGGCCGGCCCTCCCCCGACACCCCCTCGCCGCGCGCCCCTCCCCCCTCCTCCCACGCCCGGTCTCCCCGCTCCCCTCCCCCCTGTCGTCCCGCCGCCCGCCGAGTCCCTCCGCCTCCCCCCCCAGGGCCCCCTCCGAGCGCCCCTGGCTTCTCCGCGAGGGCGGGAGCGAGACCGAGCAGCTGTGGAGAGCGCTGCTGCGCGCCGCGACCCCCGACCTGGGCGCGGTGGGGGACCCGCTGCCGCCGCTGCCCACCTGCCCGGGCCAGGTAGGGCCACGGGGCCGGGGAGGGGGCCGGGGCGGGGGGCGGGGGCAGGTCCCGACGAGTGCCGCGTTCACAGGAGCCCCGGCCCGACCCGGCGCCCCCCGAGGCCTTCGTGGTGGGACCCCAGACCTTCCTGTGGCCGCCCTTGCCGCCCGCCCCGCGGGAAGCCAGGGGCCCGGCTCGCACCTACAGGCTGCTCCGCGCCTCCCGGGGGCGCCCGGAGTCCCCGCCCCTGCCTTCCCTGCCGACTCCACACCGTCACCCCACGCCTGAGCCCCGCGGGGCCCCCAGGACCGAGGAGCTGCCGTCGGTGGAGGGGCCGCAGGCCCTGGGGAGCTGTCCCATGTGCCAGGCCCCCTTCGCGCCCACGTGAGTGTCCCCCCAGGGCCCCTTGGTGACACCGCCCCGGGGGACCCCAGCCCTTTTTAAAAGGCCGAGAGGGCGCCCCCAGACCTGCTTTGCCTCTTGAAGTCACATTTCGGGGCCAGAAAGCGGAGCAGCCTTCTGCTGGGAGGCGCAGCACTGGCGGCTGCGGCCGTGGGGTGAAGCTGGAGCGGGGTGCTGGGTCAGCGGCAGGAGGGTCTCGGGACACGGGGCACCGCTGGGACACCCCAGGCTGGAACAGTCCCCGCGAGCCGCCCACACGCCCCAGCCCCGCCTCGCGTCCGGCACACTGGCCTCTCGAGGCGGGTGCAAGGAGGGCGCGAGTTCGACAGCAGCTTGTGTCCCTGAAGCGGGATGACCTGGCTGCCAGCTGGTCCTGACAGGGCCACCGGCTCCTCCACGCTCTGCGGGGCCTCTCTGTGGACCCCTTAAATGACAAGACGCCCCGAGACAGGAACGACGAAGAGCCGACGGCCTGGCCTGCGCGCCTCCAACCTCTGCCCGTGTGGCCTGCCTTGAGCTTCCGAGTGGCCGCTGGGGACGCCAGGCCCGTCAGCCCGGAGAGCTCCCGGCACCTTCTCCCGTTAGCTGGGCACCCGAGCGAGGGCTCTGCAGGGCACGTGCCTGTGCCAGGGGGGCTGGGGAGACCAGCCGTCGGGGACCAAGGGGCCCACACTGCACGGACGCGGTCACCACGGGCCAGGTGGGCCCCGGCGGGGGCCACAGGAGGGTGCAGGTGCCAGAGCAGAACCGCCTTGTCAAGCTGCAGTGTATCTGGAAGGCAGCTTGCTCTTGGCTCTTCTTGGGGGTTTTGAGAAATGGGGGTGCCCCTTGACAGGTGAGCCCCCGGGGGCTCCCTTGCAGCCGGGTGGGCCAGGCTCGTGTCTGCTGTCCCTGTGCCCCGCTGGCCACGCTCCGGGATCCAACACCTGTCGAGGCGCGGGTGCGGAGGGGCTCGTGAGAAGGGCCGCGACGTTTCCCCGCAGACATTGCCCGTTGCCTCGTGTGCCCGAGGCTCCGGGTCACAACCCAGGGTTTGGCAAGGCGAGGCCTGGGGCGCGGGGAGCTGGGCGCTGTCCCCCGCCCCGCTTTAGCTGCCCGCCACCGAGCCTTTAAATGCGCGGAGGCCGTCGGGAGCAGACGTGGCGAAGCCAGGCCGTCATGCCGTTTTGTTGGGGAAGGGTCTGCACGCCCCCAGCGGGTTCCCCACCCCAGGGACCATCCAAAAATGGCTGGACCTGACCCCACACCTGCCCCAGCCGTGGGGAAGCACGGGGAGGGGCTGGCGCTGAGGACGGGCCGGGCCCTAAGGGACTGCAGGAGCACAGAGCAGTCCACCCACGGCGGGTGAGCGGCCGGCGGCCTTGGCGACCAGCACGGCTGCGGGCGTTGGAGGCGGCGGCGGGGCCGGAGCGGCAGGGCCTCTCCCCGGCGGGCGCTCTGCTGGCTGTGGGAGGTCGCCGCTGTCTTCGGGGGTTGGGGCCTCCGAGGCTGGAGCGGGACTCGGGTCAGCGCGTCGTGCTCGGGGACGGTCACTCCGGCGCCCCCTCCTCGGGCTGGGGTCCACTGGGTGGCCAACCCCAGATGTGCCCTGGCCCGTGGCCTGGGGGTCCCTGGTCCCCGCCGCCATCCCCAGGGCAGCCGCAGGACGTCTCCAGCCTCGCAGCGCCAGCGAGCTGCCTGTGGGCTCATCCCTCCTGCTTCCCGGAGGGCAGCGTTTAGGAAGGGGGGGTGCACAGGCTGCTGGGGAGCAGCCTGGGGGCTGGGGAGGGGCGCCCGTGTGCCTGAGGCGTCCTGTGCCCGGCGGCCCTGCCCTGCCCACTGCTCCCAGGCTCTGGACGCAGTTGCTGGACGCCAGGGTCCCGGAGCCTTGGGGGGCTCGTTCATCATATGCCCCCAGATGTGGCCAGGGGGGGCAGCAGGCATCCCTGACAAGCCCCCACCGTGAGGCACCTGGAATCTTCTAGAGAAGCAGCTCCGTTTGGAGTCGAGAGAGCCGGGGCCCAGGGGGTCTTTGAACCTGGGGGCTGTGCCCACCTCCTGCCCCAGACCCTTTCCTTGCCCTCCTCCCCCTGCCCCTGGGCCTGGGGACGTCACATGCTCGTCTCCTGAGTTTTCACTCCAGCCATGCTGGCCTCGGGGCAGGGCGCGAAGGGGCGGGGGGGCCTCGGGGAGGGCAGTTGGGGCCTCCCCTCCCCCCCGGTGGGTGGGTGACCACTGTCTGTTCTCCCTTGTCCCCGCAGGCTGTCCCAGCTGGACGTCGACAGCCACCTTGCCCAGTGCTTGGCCGAAAGCACAGACGATGTGGCATGGTGACGTGAGCCGAGGGTGGCTCCAGTGCTGGCCTGTGCGCCCTCCCTGGGATGGCCCCTGTGCGTGGACACGCGGACATTAAAGGTGGCTAGACGCCGAGGCCGCGTTTGTCTTGACATTCAGACTCGCGCTTGATTCCTTGTTACGCGTGTGTGAGCGCACGGGACCTGACCGCGATCATAAGCGCCCTCGTCGGGCATGGGCGGGCGGGCGGCACACGGGCGCGTGGAGGGCTGAGCGGCACAGCGCAGGCCCGCGTGGGCAGGTGGCACTGCCTCCTGCGGTGCAGCTGTGCCCACCTGCCCCGCGCCTCCGGCGGCTCCCGCGGTTCCAGGCCTTCGCAGAGGCTGAGGACGCACTGATGACCAGCGGGAGTTTCCAGGAACCCACCGGGAGAGCGCCGGTGCCCGCGGGGGCGCCCCGGGCGGGCGGGTGGGGGCCAATGTGCCCGAAGCCCCCAGTGCCACCTCCTGCTCCGGCCGGCGCGGGGGTGGAAGTGGGGCAAAGGGGCCTCTTCAGTGGCCCGAGGGACCTGGCCGGGGCGTGGACGCCGGGAGGGGTCAGGCATGACGTGAGAATCCGAGGCGAACGTGTAGAAATCCAGGGTTTCCTTTCAAAACGGGCTCCAAAACCTTTGCTTGTGGAGACGTCCACTTTTAGTGAAAACAACGACACGAGCTTTTTCGGGAAATCTTTAATAGATCAGCCGAGGGGAGAATGCTGACCCTGCAAGGAAAGCGGCCGGCGTGTGGCCACGGCCTCACAGTAAAGCAGCTCACGTGCGTTCGTGGGCCCGGGCCCTTTGCCAGCACTGGGCTTTATCGTCAAACCACGCGTGAGGACGTCGGCGGCTCGTTGCGCCCACAGAAGCAGGTACTGCACGTACAGCCCTCCCGCCACCGGCAGGACACTCCCCCCCGCCTGGCACGTGCGCAGCCAGGCCGGCGCCCCGTGGTGAACGTCATGCGCTTAAGGGGCCACCCCGGCCTGGGCCTCGCAGCCCGCGCCCCCTGCAGGCGTCCGCCCGGGGCCCCCGCCCGGCCACACCGCCTCGCCGCAGCCAGTGCCGGCAGCTCTGCCTGCAGGTCCCAGCCCAGCGGCTCTGTCCAGGGCCACCACTCCTCGGCCACTGCCGAGCTGGGCAGTGGCACTCGGTTCTGCCTGGGGGTCCTTCTCCTCTGGGGGCGCGGATGTTCGCCGGCTAAGCTCAGGAGCGCTGGTAAAGAGCCACCCAGCTGGGGCGGCGCCGAGGTGGCCAGTGAGGGTGGGCCTGGGGGTGGGCGGAGGCGAGCCGCCCCGCTGCGTCCCTGCCGCCAGGGCCTGTGCCTGCCCACAGTGCCACCCCCACCCCCGGGAGCGAGGGGACACATGGGGCATGCCTGCCCCTGCCGCCCCGACTTAAAGGACATGGTCACGCGGCCACGCGGGGCCAGGCAGGACCTCTTTCAGGAATGGCCCCTGCTGGCCTCGCCGGGACGCCTGTGCAGAAGGGGCACGAGCGGGGGCCTGTGTCGGGGCCGGGACGTGTTCACGTCACAGGGCCGGGCTGCTGTGGGGCCCCAGGGGCCGCTGCCCACCCCCCTTCCCGGGCCTCGATGCCGCGTTCTGCACCGCTGACAACACAAGACACCACGGAGGCACTGCTCAGAGTTTCCACAAATATATTTTGTGCAGGTTTAGCATCAGTTTTCTTTTTTGGTGTACCCGTGCTTTGGTAAAGCAACGTTTTAAAACCTCGAATCCAATTTCCTCATTGCAGTCCCAGGTGCTGACGCGGCCACGCGGCGCGTCCCACGGTCTGTGTCAAAGTACTTGTTGAACATGAGCAACAGGGACTTACCGGGATCTAGAAAACGCTCCGAGTCCGTAGAAATTCTTCACTGCAGAGTGTCCCTCCAGGCACTTAAACTGCACCCCAACCTACACCCTGCTGCTCAAGGACATGGCTCCTGGGGCTCCGGCAGGGCCACTCGTGGAAAGAAGGCATCGAGAGGGGGCTGCGACACCATAGTGACATTTATTCCCAGGACTTTACACAGCAGGGCTCCTGGGCGCCGCGATCCCGCCCCACGGGCGCACACGCTCTCCCCGGACGTGGCGGCAAGTCCCTCCGCGCCGGGCGCGGGGCTCCTCTCCGCGGTCTCAGCAGCAAGCGTCCGGCCTGGCGCGCCGCCCCGCGCCCAGCCTGGCATGCACGCGCTGCAGCGGAGGGCGAAGGTACGAGCGGCTCCCACGGTCTGCCCGCCAGGCGCCGCGGCCTCACACGGACTCCTCGGTGGACAGCAGCAGCGGGTTGATGTACTCGAAGCCCTCGAACTCCGACTGGTCTATCCTCTTGATGACGTCCCTGGGGCGAGGGGCGAGGGGGCCGCGTGGGCGCGCTGCCGGCAGGGCCGACGCCACGCCCACGGGGGGACGCCGGAGGGCGCGGGCGAGCGGGCGGCGGGCCTGACCGAGGCCGGGCGGTCCCGACGGCAGCACTCGCGGCCTCCCCGCAAACCCCCGGCCCTCGCCGCCCCCCGCGGCGGACTCACTCGTCGTCCGGGGTCAGCTGCACGGGCTCGCTGGTGAACTGCGTGTCAAAGTTGTCCAGGCCGTAGTCGTCTGTTATCTGCGGCTGGAACGGAGGCAGGGCCTGCTTCTTCTCCAGCTGTGCGTGGCAAGGAAACCGGGTCAGAACCGTGGCTGCGAGTCGCACCACGGAATCAGAGCAGCCTTGGCGTTCAGGCACGCTTGGCGCCACAATCCTGACAGGTTGTTCCTTAAAACACCGGTAAAAGCTTAGGAGGCCGCATCCAGAGCCTGAAAAACCCTACGTGAACTGAAAGTGTTCCAGAAGCACAGGGTGTGGGGCCGCCCGCCGCCCTGGGAACCGCCATGCCGCCCCAGGGGGCCCCTGCACCGCGCACACAGGCTTTCCTTTCCTCCGTGGCTTGTGGCCCCTACAAGCCCACCTGCCTCCCCCCGCCACAGGTAAGTGCTGTGCCCCTGTGCTGGCCAGGCAGGTCCCCAGAACCCAGACTCGCTCAGTGAGCGGGCCACAAGACCCTGCCACGTGGGGCCGCTGCTCCCAGCCACGTGTGGCACCCAGCGCGTCAGCGAGGAAGCACCGGCACAGGCCACCCGCTCTGGGCAGGGCAGCTGGTTCACACGCCCCATTGCCCGGGCGTCCAGACGGGTCCTTCGGAAGGCTGGGCATGGCCAGCCCGAGACTCCGCCGTTGTGGGGTGGCGCTGGGTGCTATCCCTGCCCCGAATGAGGGAACTGGCCGAGGCCGGGAGGGACAATCCCCAGGCCCCCCCTGAGCGTGAAGGCCACTCCCCCAACCCCCGGTCTACACCGGAGCGGCCAAGAGCAACGATCCCAATCTCAAAGGGAAGGGCCTGGAGCCCCGAAGGAATCCCATGTGGTTTGGGGCGGTGCAGAGACAGTTCTGCGGTGAGTTGGGTGGAAGAAGTTAGAGCGTCACCACCGAGGTGGACAGCGCCTTCCCCACGCCCGTGGCAGCCACCAGTGGCATCTACTCCAGGTCTTGGGCAAAGAGGCCCATCTCCCATGGTTGAGCCAAAGGCTGGAAGCCGATGCAGGGCACGGGAACGAGGTCTCCGCAGGCAGGGCCGTTACCGTGTGTGTGTGCGTGCGCACGCACCATCGGGCAGGGGTCCGTGGGCAGCTGAGAGAAGTAACAGCAGGGCAAGCACTGCCCTGCCTTGGCTGGCCTCGGTCGTGGTGGAGACAAGGGCCACAGCTCCCAACCTCTCCAGAGGCCCCTGCTTTCCATTTCTCCTCCTCACTGGTCACTCGGTTTCAGGAAAAAGTCTTTGGTGCTTAATTATCTTCCGTGCTGGGGCCCCTGCTAGAGACGCTGGGGCTTTCAGCTGACTTTCAGGGTTTGGGGACGCCAGCCCCAAAACTGGTCCCAGTGTATCTTGCAAACTCGAAGACAAGGCAATGGAAATTATTTAGTGTGAGCAGCAGAAAGAAAAGCAGAAAGAAAAAGAATGAAGGAAAATGAAGAAAACCTGAAGGACCTGTGGGGCACCCTCAGACACAGCAATACCTGGACGATGGGAGCCCTGAAGGACGAGGAAAGGGGCAGGAGAAGTATTCGAACACAGAATGACTTAGAAACTTGCTCAATCTGATGAAAGACATGAAAATCCTCATCCAGGAAACTCAGCAACCTCCAAGCACGACTCACAGATCGACACCAGGACACGGGGAGCAAAACCGTCAAACCCAAAGAGAGAGAGGGGAATCTGAGAGCAGCGAGAGAGAAGCGACTCAGCACATCCGAGGGACGCCCAGTGGTCTAACAGTGGACTTCTCGTCAGAAACCACAGAGCCCGGAAGACGACGGGATGGCTGACTTAAATCCTTTAAAGAAAAAACTCCCAAATGAGAATTCTATATCCAGCAAAACTATCTTTCAAAAATAATGGAGGAATTACGACATTCACAGATAAATGAATGTTGAAAGAGTTCATTAGCAGAAGACTGCCTGCAAGAAGTGCTGAGGGGGGCATTAGATTGGCAGGCGTTGTGGGCCCTAAGGGGAGGGGAAAATGGACGTGCAATGGATGGAACAAAGGTAAATAAGGGGGCAAAAGAGGAGTTATGTGAGAGTACACGAGGATGAATATAAAACAGCTAATATTACACCAAAAACATATAGGGGACGACAGACTAATAATGAAAACCATAAGACAAAACATAGGATAACTAAAAAATTTAGAAAACTGTACAACCTAAAGTATGGACCACATAGTAAGCACAAATGTTACTTTGTTTGAAAACTATAGTTTCGGAATCTGTACATCAGTTTCAGGAAATATGATATGAATAAGTTAAAAGATTATTGCTGTGGAAGGGAAAAGGTTTTATAGTGGATCTGGGGAAATACTGTATATTGTATATATGAATTTTGGTGATCTAAGACTCTTCTGAAGCTGACATTATGTTGGGATTCACTTTACGGGAAGTTTTGGATCACAGAGTGGTTCAACAATGGCAGCGGAGGAATACTGATATGGGATGTTATTGACAGGATATATATGGTTGACAGGGAGTTATACAGGGCATATGCCCAGGGTATATGGTAATGTCTATATATACTCATAGTGGAAACAATTAAAAACAACAGCTGGGGGGGGTACTGGGCTCCTGGCCGGGGGGTCACTGTTGTGGGCCCTGGGAGAGCAGCGGCAATCCTCCAGGTGCAACGGCAAGAACCAGGAAGGAGGGCCCAACAGTGGGCTCTTGATACTAATGGCTACACTTTTGAGCCTATGCACCTGCAATAAGAACAAGGCCTAGAGTAGCATTGTGCCTGGGGGTTTCCTCCTGACAGCCTTCATGTTACTCAAATGTGGCCACTCTCACAGCCAAACTCAGCGTGTAGATGTGATGCATTCCCCCCAGCGTGGGACACGACACCCGGGGATGAGCCTCCCTGGCACTGAGGGATCACTACCACATACCAGCTGAAGAAGCAACTAGAAAATGACCTTGAATTAAAGATTCAATGCGGAACAGCAGAATATACCTATCTACATATAATAACATGACTTCGGGAAGCGGTTTGACCTAATGTAAGGGGGAAATGGAAAGGAGAAATGAGATTATAAGGCTGTGAGTCTCTAAAAAAGAGTCTGGAGGTTGTCAGAAGGAATACCCCTATGTACAACTGAACAGAGTCTAAGAGACAGATAAGGTAGATACAACCCCAGGTATTGGTTCTTTTGAGGGATAAAGAGACCCACGGGTTCTATGGTCATGGCAGAAGGGGTTCACTGCCATGACAGATGGCCCTTCTTTGGAGCTGGTGTTTCTGCGTGATGGAAATGGACTCAGAGGGGATCTCTTTTCACAAGACTTGCATGCTACTTTATTGGAATTGTAGTTGGTGCTGGGTTTAAGATATATGTAGGGGATTTGAATCTCTGGACTGATAATATGACACCCAGGCCCAGAGCCTCAACAGACTTCAGCTCCTACACTTTGACTTATTGGACTTACTCCACTCAGCTAACATGGAGTTGAAGAAGGTCAACCACCACAACATGGAGCCTAGAGTGTCTACAACTAGAGGCGGGAAGAGTGCATCCAGTACCCATGTGGAATCTAAGCCCTCACTTGACACAGATGTGCAATGGACACAACCAATCCAATGTCCACAGAGAAAATGTGGAATGGGTGTGGGAACGGTAGCCATGGGGGCTGCTGGGTGTGGGGAACGGGAGGAAGAGATGAGATGTGGAGGCGTTTTCAGGACGTGGAGTTGTCCTGGATAGTGCTTCACGGACAATTACGGGACACTGTAGATCCCCCCAGGGCCCACTGGATGGAACGTGAGAGAGTCTGGGCTATGATGTGGACCATTGACTATGGGTGCAGTGATGCTCAGAGATGAACTTACCAGGTGCAATGGATGTATCACGATGATGGGAGAGAGTGTTGCTGTGGGGGGAGTGGGGGGCGGGGGCGGTGGGGTTGAATGGGACCTCATATATATTTTTTTAATGTAATTAAAAAATAATAATAAACAATAAATATTAAAAAAAAAAAAAAAAAAGAAGTGCTGAGGGAGCACCACAGGCTGAAATAAAAGGACGCTAGACACTAATTCAAAGCTGCTTGAAGAAATAACACTGGTGAAGGCGACTGTAGCAGTTTGATATGGTTATGAATTCCAAAAACAGAGACTGGATTATGTGTGTGATCTGAGCTGTACCTGGGCGTGACTGAGTTATGATTACGGTGTTGAGTCCCCGCCTCTTGGTGGGGTGCAGGTTTCTGATGTTGGAGTTTTAATGTTGGAGTTCAATGCTTAAGCCTTAAGCTGGAGCCCCAGGGAAAGACACAGAGCTGTTCACCTGATAGTCTGCAGCTGACCTTGTGGAGGAAACAGGAGCTGAGCCCAGAGGAGCCCAGGAAGCCTGAGCCCTCGCAGGCGTCGGCAGCCATCTTGCTCCAACGTGCGGAAACAGACTTTGATGAGGGAAGTAACTTATGCTTTATAGCCTGGTAATTGTAAGCTCCTACCCCAATTAAATACCCTTTATAATGTCCAGCAGATTTCTGGTATTTGGCATCAGCACCCCTTTGGCTAATACAGTGACTACATAGATAAACATAAACTCCTATGTTATTGTACTTTGGGTTTGTAACTGCTTTTTTCCTCCTTATGTGACTTAACAGGCAAATGTGTAAATAACACTTAAAATCTATGTTAATAGGCAGTGTATAAAGATATAAACTTAGATAATAACAATATAGACGGGGAGGGTTAGAGATATATAGGATTAGAGAGTTAGCACAGTACTGAAACTAGGTTGGTACTAGTGGAAGTAGGTTATTAGTTTAAGGTGTTCATTGTAATCACAAAGGTAACCACTAAGAAAATAACTTTAAAAAGTATAGAAAATAGAAGAGAAAAAAGGAATAAAAATGGTACACTAGAAAAAAGCAACTAAATTAAAAAAAAATGCAATAATGGAGCAGAGTCTAAAAAGATTACAGAAGACAAAGGATATTAAATATTGAGAAAAGGCTGAATCAGCAAGAGGACATAATAATTATAAACATATATGCACCTCACAAGAGAGCCCCAAAATATGTGAAGCAAAAATTGACAGAACTGAAGAGAAAAGTAGACAGTTCTATAATAGTGGAGACTTCAAAGCACCACTTTCAATAGTTGATAGAACATCTAAACAGAAGATCAATAAAGAAACACAGAACTTGAACAACACTTGAACGATTAGAACGATGGTCGCTTACGGAGCACTCCACCCAACACAGGCAGCTGCAACGTTCTTCTCAAGTGCACGCGGAACACCGTCCAGGACAGAACACATGTTTAGGACACAAATCAAATCTTAGTAAAATTTAAAATACTGAAACCATGCAAAGTATTTTTAAGGACCACAATGGAATGAAACTAGAAGTCAACAACACAAGGGAAACTTGAAGATTTAGAAATATGCGGAAATAAACGATGTGCTATTAAATACCCGCTGGGTACTTCGAGATGAATGAAAACAAAACCCCAACATACCAAAACTTATGTGATGAAGCAAAGGCAGTGAGTGCTCAGAAGGAAATTCATAGCTCTAAAAGTCCACATTTTAAAAAGACGATCACAAATCAATGACCTAACTTCACACCTAAAGGAACTAGCAGAGAAAGAGCAAACCAAACCCAAAGTCAGGGAAAGGAGGGAAACAGTAAAGACTAGAGCAGAGATCAGTGAAATAGAAAACAGAAAAGCGACAAAATTAACACAAAGTTGTTTTTAAATGATCGATAAAATCAACAACTCTTTAGCCAGAATGACAGAGAGAGGCGCAAAGAACAAACTCAGGAACGAGACAGGGACCTTACTACAGGCCTTACAGAAATAAAAAGGACTAAGAGGAGGGAACTGAAAGATCTTAACAGACCTGTAACAAATACAAAGGTTGAATCAGTAATCAAAAACTTCCCAAGAAAGGAAATCCAGGACTAGATGGTTTCACTGCTGAATTCTACCAAATATTTAAAGATTTAACACTAACTCTTCTCTAAGGATGCCCAAAAATAGAATAGGAGTGATTATTTCCTAGCTCATCCTATGAGGCAAGCATTACCCTCATACCCGAGCCATGTAAAAACAGCACAAGAAAATGACTAATTTACCTTATGAATATTAGATGCAAAAATCCTCAACAAAATACTGGCAAACCAAATGCAACAGTGCAGTGAAAGGATTACACGCCATGACCGGGAAGGAGAAAACCCGCATGATCAATTTGATTGATACAGAAAAGGCTTTGACAAAAATCCAACACCCTTTCATGATAAAAACACTCAGGAAACTAGGAATAGAATGGAACTTTCTACCATAATCAAGAACATTTATGAAAACACAGCAAATATTATCCTCCTGGTGAAGGACCAGAAGCGTTCCCTCCAAGACGGGGAACACCGCAAGGACGCCCCTGCCGTCACGGCGTTCCTTGTTGTCCTGGACGTTCCAGCCACAGCAACCAGGAGGAAAAGAAACAAAAGTCATCCCAACTGAACAGGAAGAAGTGCCTTTATCACTATCCACAGATGACACAATCCTATAGACAGAAAATCCCAGAAAACCCACAAAAAAGCTATTAGAACTAATATACTCAGCAAAATTGCATAACAGAAGATAAACGTGCCGAGATCAGTGGGTTTCTTTTCTATACACCACTAATGAACAATCTGAAAAGGAAACCGAGAAAATAATTCCATTTACAGTAGCATCAAAGAGTAAAATACTTGGCAATAAATATAACCAAAGAGGTGAAAGACTTGTACACTGACAACTACGAAGCACTGCTGAAAGAAATTAAGACCTAAGTAAGTGGAAAGACATCCACGTTCATGGATTAGAAGATGTACTATTGTTAAAATACCAATTCTACCTAATGCGATTTCTATGCCATCCTTATCAAAATTCCAGTAGCCTTTATTGCAGATATGGAAAAGCTGATCCTCAAGTTCATGTGGAATTGTAAAGGGCCCTGAATAGCCAAAACAATCTTGCAAAAGAACAAAGGTGGGTGACTCACCCTTGCTGACTTCAAAATTTTACTACTGAACTACATTAACTAAAACTGTGGGGGTGCTCAGTGGTTGAGCACCTGCTTAGCATGTACGAGGTCCTGGGTTCAACCCCTGGTACCTCCTAAACAGCAACAACAACAAATTGTATGGTTCTGATATAAGGATAACCATATAGGCCAATGGAAATGAATTGAGGGTCCACAGTTAAATCCAACAAATCTGTGGCCAGTTGATTTTCAACAAGGGTGCCAGGTCAACTCAATGTGAAAATAACAGTCTCTTAAAATGGTGCTGGGACAACTGGAAATCACATGGAAAAGAAGCAATGTGGACGCCTACCTCTGAACATATACAAAAATTAATTCAAAATGGATCAAAGCCTAAACAGAAGAGCCGATACTATAAAATTTTTGCAAGGAAACATCAGGAAATGTCTTCAGGATCTTGTAGTAGGCAATGGGTTTTTAGATTCTGCAACAAAAGCTTGAGCAATGAAAGAAATATAAAAAATGTGAGGGACTTCATCAGAATTAACTTCTGTGCATCAAAGGACATTAGCAAGAAATGGAAAAGACAACCTACAGAATGGGACAAAACACCACAAAAATGATAAGGGTTTTATATCCAGAATATATAGAGAACTCCTTCAATTCAGCAACAAAAAGACAATCCAATTAAATAATGGACCAAGGGTCTGAATAGACGTTTCTCCACAGACGATGCTCAGTGGTTAATACGTACATGAGAAGACGCGCAACATCATTATCCATTAGGGAAATGCAAATTGAAACTGAGATACCACTTCACACCCATTAGGATGGTTATTATTAAAAAACAACTGAAAAGAGCAAGTGTTGGTGACAATAGGAAACCTTGTGTCCTGTTGGGAATAGAAAATGGCATGGCACTGTGAAAATAGTTTGGGAGTTCCTCCTAAAACTAACCCTAGAATGAGCCTAAGACCTAGCAAGTCCACTCCAGGTCTACTGAAAGCACTGAAAGCACTGAAAGCACTGAAAGCACTGAAAGCAGGGACTTGGACAGATAATTAGACACCAGTGCTTGTCGCAACATTATTCACACCTGCCAAAAGGTGGAAGCAACCATGTGTCATCCACAGAGGAACGGACAAGCAGGTGTGGGGCAGCCATAAATGGAAGGCTATTCGGCCGTGAAGACAAGTGCAGGGTTGGTCCACGCCATGGCAGGCACGAGCCCGCTGACATCACACGAAGTGAGGTAAGCCGGCGGGCACCAAAGGACGGTCTATGATCTCTCTGGAATGAAACGCTTAAAAGAAACACATTCACAGAGTCGGGAAGTAGAATGGGGTGGCTCCAGGGGTGGGGTCTGCGGTTGGGGGGTTATTTCTAAATCAGTATGAGTTTTGGTTCAGAACAATGAAAGGAGTCTGGAATAGACAGTGTGATCAAACTATGATACGCATAGAAACGAGATGTGACAGTCACAAGATGGACTATGATCCAGCCCTAGAAAGGAACGCAGTCCATGCGACAACGTGGATGAGCCCTGAAGACACTGCGTCGAACACGCCAGACACGGAAAGACAAACACTGTATGACTGCACTGTTGCGAGATAATTCGAATAAGCCAACTCGTGGGGTCAGAATCTTGAATGCAGGGAAACGGACTTTGGCCCAGTGATTAGGGCGTCCGTCTACCACATGGGAGGTCCGCGGTTCAAACCCTGGGCCTCCTTGACCCATGTGGAGCTGGTCCATGTGCAGTGCTGATGCGTGCAAGGAGTGCCGTGCCACGCAAGGGTGTCCCCCGCGTGGGGGAGCCCCACGTGCAAAGAGTGCACCCTGTAAGGAGAGCCGCCCAGCGTGAAAAGAAAGAGCAGCCTGCCCAGGAATGGCGCCGCCCACACTTCCCTTGCCGCTGACGACAACAGAAGCGGACAAAGAAACAAGACGCAGCAAAAAGACAGAAAACAGACAACCAGGGGAGTGGGGGAAATTAAATAAATAAATAAATCTTAAAAAAAAAAAAAAAAAGAATCTTGAATGCAGGTTCCAGGGCACGGGCTGGGGTCGGGAATGTGGAGTTGAGCCTGAAAATGTCCAGGGTTCCTATTTGCAACAGTGGAAAAGTTTTGTTATTGGATGGTGGTGATGGCAGCACACTGTGAATATAATTAACAGCCCTGAACGATATATGTGAATGTGGTTAAAAGGAGAAATTTTAAGTTGTGTCACTAGAAAAAAAAAAATTTAAAGCAAACCGAGGGCTGTAAAACACACAGTGAGCCCTAATGGAAATGGACTATAGTTCATAGTACAATTCTTTTTTCAAAAAGATTTTCTCTCTCCTCCCCCCCCACCACCCCTGTTGTCTGCTGTGTGTCCACTTGCTGTGTGTTCTTCTGTGCCTGCTTGCACCCACGGTGGCACCGGAAAACTGCATCTCTTTTTTGTTGCATCATCTTGGTGCATCAGCTCTGTATGTGTGGGCACCTCTCCTGGGTGGGCTGCGCTTTTTTCACGCTGGGCGGCTCTCCTTACGGGGTGCACTCCTTGTGTGTGGGGCTCCCCTACACAGGGGACACCCATCTATGGCACGGCACTCCATATGCACATCAGCACTGCGCATGGGCCAGCTCCACACAGGTCAGGAGGCCCTGGGTTTGAACCCTGGACTTCCCATTTGGTAGGCGGACACTCTATTCGTTGAGCCAAATCTGTTTCCCCACAGTACAATTTGAAAGTGCTTTTCGGAATTGTAACAAATATACCACATAACGCAGGGTGTTAATTAGAGGGTAATATATGAGAACTCTGCGTTTTATGCATGATTTTTCTGTAAACCTACAACTACTCTAGTTCACAAAAATGACGAGCGCTGTAGAGAGAGCCTGTGATGCCTTAGAGGACACGTAACTTGTCATGAACAGGATGTTGGTAGAAGTGGAAACCGAGGAAAGGTGCTCCTTGTTTAAAAGTGGCAGAGAACTTGGTGAAACTGGGTTCTGATGTTGGATGGGAGGCAAACCTTGAAGGCGATGAAGCTGGATATTTAGTTGAGATTTCCAGGCTGAGTGTGGAAGGCTAGCCTGGTTTCTCCTTTCAGCGAATAGTGAGATGAGAGAGGACAGGCTTAAGCTGAGACCTGAACTCCTGCGCACGAAGAAACCAGAAACCGGCAGTTTGGAAAATTTGAGCCTGCACAGTGTGCCGAGGCTGGGGCTGGAAGTGGCTCCACCAGGGACCTGCCAGAGCTTCCGGAAAGCGAGTTCCTGGAGAACCGTTGGCCTTCCAGTGCCAGCCTGGCCGGGAGACACAGGCATCCAGGAAGCGCCTGGGGACAGCCTCCTGCCCGACAGTTTGGATCCCTGTGAGCTGTACGCGGAGCCGACAAGGTTTCTGTAAAACGTGCACGGGCAGAACCACTGCCAGCCTGGACTATGGGAAGGGGCGAGGAGAAGCGCAGAGCTACGGAAGCCGAGGCCCGGGCTGAAGACACCGTCGGGGCCCAGAGCGCAGACCCTGCGCTTGGAGGAGGGCGGACCACCTGCCCAGGGCCTGGAGGGGGGCCCTGCGGTCCCCATGGTTCAGGGGGAGCGCTGCCACCCCGGCCCTCACCCCCGCTTTGGGGAGGACGGCCGCCAGGCAAGCGTTCGGCAGGGGCGGGCCCCGCGCCACGCTCGACCGAGCACCTGACGCTTTGTCCTGCTCTGCTCGGTGTCTCCCTTCCAGAGGGGGAATGCTGATCCCGAGCCTGGCCCTCCCTGAACGGTGGAAGCAGACAGCGGGCTCCCCAGGCTTGGCAGTCCACGGACGGGGGCCGTGCCCCAGGACGGGCCCACCCCAGCTGACTGTGCTGGGACGGGGCTGACCAACGTTCCCGAATGACCCGAGGCTGGGGGGTCGTGCAGGGGGGGGGGGAGTGCAGGCTGTGCGTAAAAACAGTGTGTCTTCTGGGGCCCAGTGGGTGGGGGGTGGCTTGGGGCAGTGGGCGTGAGCCCATCTTAAACGGGGCCCTCCGATGACGGGACCTCAGGTGAGGTGTGGCCCAGCGTGGCGAGGGGGTCCCAGGCCCTTTAGGAACGGGCACGGGGGAGGAGCCAGAGGAATGGCCAGGAGCTGGACGTCTCCACCGGGCAGCCAGGAGGGGCCGCCCCGCGCGCCGAAAGCCCCCGGCCACCGCGGCCTGCTGGGGAGCGCCTTGAGGACATCTCCACTTTGGACTTCTGGCCTCAAAACCACAACTCAGAAAATTCCTGTTGCTTAAGCTGGCCCCTTGCAAGGCATCTGCTTCAGCAATGAGGAGACTAAGGCCCAGGAAGGAACGGTGGCCCTGGAGTCACAGCGGCTTTCCCCAGTGACCGCTGCGGCCGCACCCGCTGACCACGGGGCAGCGCTGAGAACGGACACTTGCGAAAGGCAGCCCTGAAACGAAAGACGCACCCCTCTGGGCCGGCCCCACCAGCACCGGCCAGGTGGTGTCCACAGACCAAGGACGCCCCACGGGGCCCCAGGCGGGCAGCGGGCAGCACCCGGCCTGGCCATGGGGCCGTGTCTCCAAAGATGGCCAAAGCGCCCGTCCTCGGAGATGACCCGCTCCCCTCCTCGCCCTGGACTCTCACACATGACCCTCCTGTCCCCTGCGTCGCATGGAAGGCCCTGGAGTGCAGCCCCTCCCCTCACGTCGTTTCCATCCCACTGCGCCCGGGGCACGGGGTCCTCGGCGCCACACGGCTGACCGCAGGATGAGCCGCCGCCCCCCGAAGGTGCCCTGTCTGGGCACCTGGATGGGCCGCCCTCCCCAAGCACTGACACGAGCTGGCACCAGCGCCCCGGGGGGCAGCACATGTGTGGCGTCCCGCTTACGTGCCCACCGCACGCCCACCCCACGTGCTGCCCACCACCCGTGGAGCCGGCTTGCGCCGCTTACCAGGTCCCAGTCTATGCTGCGGAAGAAGGCGTGAGACTTGATGTCGGAAAACCCCGCCTGCGGCCGGCAGCCGAGCCTCTCTTTGGGATCCTGGGGTCAGAGTTCAAGAAAGGACAGGGTCAGGGCCTGAGCAACGGAACGCCACCAGGCAGCGTCCCGCTTCCGTGCCGAGAGTCAAGGCGCCGACCCCAGCTGACCCCAGGCCCGCCCTTCCCCTGGCACGTTCGTTAAGTTTCTCTTGGGCGTAATTTCCCACTTTTTGTTGTTAGATATTAACAAAAACGGGACCTCCTAGGATGCAGGGCTCAGAGAACGAAGCAGAGTGCCCGTGCGCGTCGGGCGTGCAGCAACGCCGAGGCCCCGAGGCCCCGAGGCCCACCCGCCCGCTGCGACGCTCACCTTGTTTAAAAAGCCTTTCAGCACGTGCGAGGCCTTGACCGAGAGGAAGCGCGGAATCCGGATGGGCTTCTCCAGGATCACTGCAAAGGCCGGCCGTCAGGCCCGCCGCCCCCTGCTGCCCCCACGCATGCGGCCCGGACTCCGATCCTGCGGCGTCTGCCTGCGAGCCCCCTCCCCGCCCCCCAGGCCCCGCACCCAGGGGCCGTGGCCACAGCCGCAGGAGTGACTGCCAGAGGGCGGAGTGTGGCAGCCTGGACACGGCGCTGCCAGGGCTTCCTGACCGGAGCGGGAGCTGGGCACTTCCGGGAGGACGGGGCCGGGGACACGTGCTGGGGGGACGGGCTGGGCCTGGGCGCGCACCGCCGGGGCAGCAGGTCTCTCCCGGTGGGCTACGGGCTCGCGGTCAGCCCGCCCCGGGGGCCGCTGGAGAGCCGGGCGTGGCCAGTGGGTGGTAGGTGCGCTGCGGCTCCCAGCCGCGATGCCCCAGGGCACCCGTGGGGGTGGGAGAGCCAGACCCTGCGCCCCGGCGGCCACGCACCTTGGAACAGGTAGTCCTCCGTGTTCATGTCGGGGTTGTCGGTGATGATGTCGAACGGGGAGCGCCCCGCCATCATCTCGAACATGAGGACGCCCAGCGCCCACCAGTCCACGCTGAACCCTGGGGCGAGAGCGCCGGTCACGCCCGAGCAGCCTGGGCGCTGCCGTCAACGGGGCACGGCTGGCTCCAGGGACGCTCGGCACGCAGCCCGCTGCTGCCATGCCGTGTCCCGGGCAGAGCCGAGGTTCAGGTGACGATGCAGCTCCCCGCCCGTTCCCTGCCCCCGCCTGTCCCCTGTCCCCCTGCCCCCCGGCCCTGCCCACAGCCCTGCCCCCTCCGAGCAGCAGTGCAGGGAGGCAAACGCTCCCGGGGAGGGGTCCGCGCCCGCGTGCGGCCGGGGTCAGCGTCCTGCGCCCTGCTGCGCGACGCTCACCGTACTCCTCGCCTCTCAGGATCTCGGGGGCGATGTAGTTTGGGGTCCCGCAGAACGTGCTCGTCGTGTCTCCAGGGCCCAGGCCTTCCTGCGGGACGAGGCTCGTCACCGGGGGCGGGGGTGGGGCGGGGCCAGGGGCGGGAACGGGGGGCCGCGCGCCTCACCTTGCACATGCCGTAGTCCGTCAGCTTGATGTGCCCGTCGGCGTCGAGCAGCACATTGTCCAGCTTCAGGTCTCGGTAGATGATGCCGCGCTCATGCAGGAAGTTCAGGGCGACGCAGATCTCCGCGGCGTAGAACCTGCGGGCACGGCCGTCAGCGGGAGCACGCTGGGGGCCAACGGTGCGCCCGGGCACCCACCGCCGGCCCCGGCTTTCCACGGGCGAACCGGCCCGGCCTGGACCGAGGAGTTCCCGAAAGTGTGAAATCGACTCCGCCCGGGTGGCAGCGCCAGGGGTGGGCTGCCCCTACCACCCCCTGCCCCCAAGGACGCAAGCGGCGCAGAAGGCACGGGGCTGTGAGAGAAGCGGGTGTGGACGAGGGCTGCGCGGGAAGCAGAGGGGCGACCCGCCCGAAGCGCACACGAGGGGCCGGGTGGGCGGGCGGGGGCTGCCGCCGGGGTCTGCGGGGAGCGACGCAGCCGCGGTTTTCCCACCGCCGGGCAGGCTCGGGCTCGTCGCCCTTGTCCACAGGCCCAGGAGCAGCACCGGCACTTTCCGGCCCCATGTGCAGGGCGGAGGACAAAACCGTGGCGCCGGGGCCCCCAGCAAAGCGAAGGGCGACCCCGAGACGCCGGAGCACTGAGCGCAGGGAGTCCAAGCCGACCCCGTCCCGCGCCCCCGGCTGCGCGGGGGAAGCTGTCCCCCCCCCCAGACCCCAGCTCCTTCCCATCTCGCCGCTGACCTCCGAGGACGGCGTGCGCCCGCGCCCCTGTGCAGCGGCACCCACCTGGCGTGCTCCTCCGGAAGCTTCCGCTGCCTCTGCATGTGGAACATGAGGTCGCCGCCGTTGACGTACTCTATGACCAGGAACAACCTGACGGGGGGAGGAGGCTGAGCGGGGATGGGTCCAGGAGGGGCCGCCAGCCGGACGTGCCCGCGAGCTCGAGCATGGGGTCGCTCGGGCGGCTGCCAGCCTCCTTTGGCCCCTGCCCCTCCTGCACCGCGTCCATCTCCCCCGGGCGGCCGGGGACAAGGTGGCGGACCAGGACCACCAGCAGCTCCAGGGGCCAGGAAGGATGGACGGCCGCAAGGCCAGGCCACGGCCAAGCCCGGCCAAGGCCGGCACCTCCTTTCAGGCGGGAAGCGGCTCTGGCTTCAGGAAGACCCAGGGCGCAAAGAAACGAGACGTGGCCTCGCGTCACCCCCCCACACGTCGGCTCCCTCGCGCAGGCCGGGGCTCAGCCCCCCAGGTGGGCACGCCGCCTCGGACTGAAGGGCGCGGCCCGAGGCGTGATGGGGCTTGCAAGGGGCACAGTGTCCCCCTAGATACAGGTTCACCCTAAGCTGCCTGACCTGTTTGGAGATGGGGTCTCGGGGTGTGACTGAGACGGAGCCCCTCATGACCGAGGTCTTTCTAAGGGGAGAACTGGACGTGGACAGACGGGGGGACGGCCCAAAGCCGGGGCCTGCCGGGACCCTCAGGGCTCTGCCGACACCTGGGTTTTGGAATCCAGCCTCCGGCCCGTCACCAGGGGCCGACGACCCCGCACGGAGCCCCCGTCTGTGCCCCGCGGTCTGGTGGCCGAGGGCGGGAAGAGCCATGCTCTGGGGAGGGGGCTGTGGCGGTCCGCAGGGGCCAGAGCAGCGCAGAGGGTGGGGGGGGCAAAGCGCTGTGGGGGCGCCAGGCAGAGGGGGCGGCGCAGGGGTGTGGAGGTGCGCAGGGCACGGGAGAAAAGCCAGGAAGCAGGTGAGCAGGTGATGGACACGCGGGGAGGGACTCCATCTGCTGACCTGTTGCTGGCACCAAGCTCTGAGCAGGTGGGGAAGTGCGGAGGGGAGAGGCAGGTGGAGTGGGCACAGGTGGGGAGGGGGGCGGCAGGTGGGGGCAGGTGGGAGGGGGCAGGTGGGGAGGTGGGCAGTTGGGAGGGGCAGGTGGTGCAAGTGGGGAGGTGGGGAGGGTGGGGAGGGTGGGGGCAGGTGGGGCAGGTGGGGTGTGGGCAGGTGTGTCCCACCTCCAGGCTTGGGGACAGGGTGGCTCGGCCAGTGGGTGGTGACGCTGAGGCCAGAGGTGGCAAGAAGAGGCGGGGGCAGCGCCTGCTCTGACGTAGCTGGGACACGCAGGGGGAGGAGCTGGCATGACTCCGTGCGGGAGCCGTGAGGGACCCGGGGCCATTTCCAGGGTAGCGACGGGGCGGGCGCTGGGCCCCGCGGGGAGGTCAGGAGCTCTGCTTTGGCCACTGCGCGTCTGATGCTGGCCAGCGCCAAGGTCAGGGGACACGACAAAGCTCGGGCGGCGCTGGGCCTCGTCACCGCGATCGCGTGATTTGAAGACACGGCGGGGGAGGCCGTTGGACGCCACCAAGGACCCTTCACATCGCAAAACAGGGCGCCACGGGATTCCTTTTTCTAGTAAGACCTGCCCTGCATTTTAATAAGAGTCAATTTTCAGAAATTAACTTCACACCCATTTTTTCAGAGATTCCCTGCTGAGGGCACCTTGCTGATTTTTAGGTCAACAGCCCAGCGCCTGGAACTGTTTGTTTGCTTCTGGAATATCTGTGGCTCATTAGTGCCTCTTGCAGAGAGGCAAAAGTGAATTAGGGAAGGAAAAAGCAAATCTATTAATTGTTCTACTCCTTATAAGAGCTCTTGGCATCCCGGAGTTTGATAACACAGGTGAAATGTTTCTCAAACGACCGTTCTTCTGCCATCCCTGGAGGGCAGAGATCACTTGGCACAAGGCAAGTTCACTTCCTGCAAACCATCTAAGGAGCTTCTGATTATGTATTTAGATTTGAAATTGAAACACAAGGCTGAACACGAGGGTCAGGCACGCCGGCTTTTGGAAGGAGGGGCTGCTTGCTTCTTGGGTCTCGATTCTGTTCCGTGCTTCAGAGTCATCTCATCACCCCAGCCTGGCTGACGGGGAGCTCCGGCCCACTGCCTGTTTTTGTTAATAAAGTTTTATTGGAACACAGCCCCCTCCAGCTGCTGTGTCTACAGGGCAGAGCTGAGTAGCTGGGAGACCAACAATAACGGCCTCCTGGCCCTTTACGAAAAACACTGACCTCTAGTATGAAGAGTAACAGGGAAGCAGACTTGGCTCAATGGATGGAGCATCCGCCTACCACATCGGAGGTCCAGGGTTCAAACCCAGGGCCTCCTGGCCCATGTGGAGCTGGCCCACACGCAGTGCTGATGAGTGCAAGGAGTGCCATGCAGGGGTGTCCCCTGTGTAGGGGAGCCCCATGTGCAAGGAGTGTGCCCTGCATTGAGCCGCCCCACACAAAAAAAGTCCAGCCTGCCCAGGAGTGGCGCTGCACGCACAGAGAGCTGATGCGGCAAGATGATGCAACAAAAAGATTCCCATGCCACTGACAAACAGACACAGAAGAACACACAGCAAATGGACAGAAAGCAGACAACGGGGGGGGGAATACATAAAAAATAAAGAATAACGATAGAGAGATAACCACTGCCCAGCACTCCCGACGAAGCAGGCACTACTATGAGCGCATCACGTATTCCTCATCGCAGCCTCCCACGACCACGTGAGCTTCATGAAAGTCACCTACCCCCGGGAGACCCTGAGACCTAAAAACTAGTAAAAAAAAGGGGGTCTTTACTCGGCGCTGCTCAGGGGACGAGGTACCGCAGACGCTCCAGCGGGGGCCGTGCCCTCCCTCTCGCCCCCTCCGTGTGGGCTCGCTGGGCTGCTCCACACCCAGGGGAGACGCGCCTCCTTAACAGGATCGAACCAACGCGTCGCGAGAGGAAGCGAAGACCTGCCCGAATTCTGGAGGAAAAGAGTCTAGCTCCTCAGGAAGCCGAAAAGGCTTAATAAGAGGCCACCGCGAAACCTAGAGAGCGAAGGCAAAGGCGGTTTCCGTTTCCAACAGAGGAGACCGCCACGGAGGCGCTGCTGACGGCCCCTTCCTCCAGCTCTGGGGTCACCTGAGGGAAGCCGCTTAGTCCACGGCACCGACTCAGCCTCAGGAGCGGCAGCGCCTCCGGCCTCCACTTGGAAGTGGCCGTACCGGGGATCTGGGCGCTGAGTGAACTCCGTCTCTATCTCCAGATAAAACCTCAGAACAACTCCTGAGACCCACGGGGACAACCAGGTGCTGCTTCGCTCGGATGCCGCGTCCATGCGCCGGCTGAGCTGGGCGGCCGTGCCTGGGGGACCGGACCCCCCCACACTCACACCGGTGACAGGGACGCCAGCCTGGGGGTCAAGACGGCGGAGTACGTCCCCTCGATACCAGATCAAATGCGTGAAAAACAGCGAAACCCAGAAAAAGGGGGTTCCTCGGCAGCCAGAGACAGAGGTGGGGACATGGGCGTCGACCAGGAGCTGCTGGCCTGGCCCGGCGCCCGCCCTGCCCCGACCGGGGGCTCCAGGTCGCGTGGGACGTGGCGTGGCAGCCCCACCGGTGGCGGAGGAGAGCCCGGGTGGGCACGAACTGGACCGGAGCTCAGGCCCTCTGAGCCATGGCGGGTCCGGCCACACGCCGCCCCCGCTCGGAGGGAAAAGCCAGTGAGGTGCCACGAGCCAGGGCTGGCCCGGCCGGGGTCTACCACCACACTGCCACGGACACCTCTGCGCGTCATCCACAGCTGCCTCTGCACCGAGCTGAGCGGTGGCCACAGAGGCCCCGTGGTCCTCACAGCCCAAAGCACCGAACACCCGGCCACGGAAGGAAGTTTGCTGATGATGGCAGCAAGGGGAGCCTTTTGGCGCTCGCCCTGTGCACGGCAAAAGCCAGGAGGCAAGTTCTAGCATTTTCCCTACTTACAGCTGGGGACACTGAGGCTCGGGGAGGTTACGTGACGTCAGGCCAGGTGGGGGCTCCAGAACCCATGCTCAGACACCCCACTCTCAGCCCACACCACGGTGGGCGGGGGCGCCCCGCCAGGAAGAGAGCGCTCGCGGAACAGAAGGAGCACGAGGCGGGAAGGGGAGGCTGGAGATCACAGGCGCGTCCTGAGGGTCTCGGCTCGGCCAGAACGAGCGGTGGACGCGGCGCTGCTTGGGACGGGGGGCGGGTCCCCAGACACCAGTTACTGGTCCACGGGGGTCGTGTCGAGGGGACTCTGGAAGGTTCACTGCGTGAACGCGTCGCCATCCTCCAGGGAAGCGTGAGGGCAGCAGGGCACACGCGGACGCGGCTTCTACGATGAGCGTTGGAGGAAACGGGGAAATGCAAGCGTTTGGAAATACTTTACAGGTTTGACGACCTTCCTCTCATGCCATGGTGCATGGCGGCTCCTCTGCCCACATGGGGGCCTCTCGCCACCCAGGGATCCACTGGATCACACTGGAGCACTTGCCTGCCTATTGGAAGTCCCCCCGAGGTCCGATGTGCCAGATCCAGATGGCCACGTGCTTGGGCACCGTCTCCAGGAGAGGTGTCCCCTTTGGGAAGACAGCTCTGAGGCTGCATCACGCCCTGGCCTCGGGGTGTCTACAGCCCACCAGCTGGTGGAGGGGACAGAACCCCGCAGGCCTGGCACGCAGGCGCGGCTCCCGGCACCCCAGAGGCTCGCTGTGTGACAACTGTGCCGTGATCCGGGCACCTGGCGGGACCCTGCGCCCTGACCCAGCACCTGCAGAGGGTCCACGTCACGTGTGCGCAGACCACTGCCCGGGACGCCGTTGTGAACTTGCACGGTATCACCACGAACCGCACACACTGACCTGATGGAAACGGGACGAGCAACTGTGACTTCAAAGTGTCGGAGAAGAGTTAACATTCAAAACCCTTGTTTTCACGCGGACCGAAAGATGTTTCTTGTGAAACACAGAGCCTCTTCTCAACGGCCGTGACCACCCCCCAACGAGCCCGTTCACTGCCCGCTGAGCGACACTGTCGGTCAAGAAACAGCCTCGGGCTCAGCGCCGTCCGCCGTGACCTTTGCTTTCTGTGCGGCCCCTCGGGTGAGCGGCCCCTCGGGTGAGCGGCCCCTCGGGTGAGCGGCCCCTCGGGTGAGCGGCCCCTTGGGACACAGCGATGAGCCAGCGCTTGACGCAGCACGTCTCCAGGAGGACACAGCCAACGGCCGTCCTAGAGACAAGCACCGAGGCCTCCCCTCTCTCTGTGAGTCCTGACACCGTTGCATTTTCATGGATACCGTTTAATTATGGATCTGTCTGCACTTAGTTTATTTCCCTTCCGGTCTTTGTCCCGTGTTGTTCCTGGCATTGCCAGAACCTGGTGCTTTGACCAGAACCCCCACCCCTCTCCTGCAGGGCGACGCGACTGTACAGGAGCACTGGACGCTTTTCAGAATAAACTTGTGAACTAAGAACTGAAAAAAAAAAAAACTCCAGAAGAAAAAACGGCCCAAGAGCTCATGGAAGGATGCTCACCATCACTAGCTATCAGGGAAATGCAGACCAAGGTCCAAACCAGAGACAGCACCCGACGGGACAGCCGCCGTTAAAAATCAGACAAGGGCCAGCGCCGGAGAGCATGTGGAGAAGCAGGAGCGCTCCCTCACGGGGAGGGCGAAGTGGCGCGGTTCCTGCGGAAGGCAGCCGGCGGGCCCTCCGGAAGCTAACGGAGAGCTGCTGCTGACCTGGCCGTCCCCCTGCTAGGGAGATGCCCAGAAGAACTGAAAGCAGTGACGCAGACAGACCTCTGCGCACCGCTGTTCGCAGCGGCGTTGTTCACAGTTGCCAAAAGATGGAAACAACCCAAGTGTCCATCAACCGAGGACTGGATAAGCAAAATGTGGTGTATCCATGCGCTGGAGCATCACTCGGCTGTAGGAAGAGAGGAACTGGGAAGCATGTGACAACATGGGGAACCTCGAGGACATCACGGCGAGTGAAATAAGCCAGACACAAGGCGAATCCTGCCCGGTCTCACTAACGCGAACTCAGTGTGGTGAGCAGACTTCGGGGATAAACTATAAAGGTAAGTAGGAGACAGTGCTAACGGGCAAAACCGAAGAACGCGGGATTCAGTTTTACAACGTGAATATGATTAAGCATTCTTAACAAGGAGACTTCGGCTATGTCATGGGACTAACCTGTGCTCATTTCTTCATCTTTCTGAACACTGGAGAAACAACTGAGTTAGTTTTTGGTCACAGGCGGTCAATGTGCCTGGACAGAATTTTTTAGAGTAAAGCTTCTGTAATTTGTCGAGCTGCCTTTTGTCTGTTATTTTATTTTCTGAGGTTGAAATGAAGTCTGCTTTAAAAAAACAAATTCTAAGGAAACGGACTTTGGCCCAGTGGTTAGGGCGTCCGTCTACCATATGGGAGGTCCGCGGTTCAAACCCCGGGCCTCCTTGACCCGTGTGGAGCTGGCCATGCGCAGTGCTGATGCGCGCAAGGAGTGCCGTGCCACGCAAGGGTGTCCCCCGCGTGGGGGAGCCCCAC
This sequence comes from Dasypus novemcinctus, assembly GCF_030445035.2. Lineage (NCBI taxonomy): Eukaryota > Metazoa > Chordata > Mammalia > Cingulata > Dasypodidae > Dasypus > Dasypus novemcinctus. The sequence continues at coordinate 130,888,680 of NC_080681.1, forward strand.
GCGCAAGGAGTGCGCCCGTGAGGAGAGCCGCCCAGCGTGAAAAGAAAGAGCAGCCTGCCGAGGAATGGCACCTCCCACACTTCCCATGCCGCTGACGACAACAGAAGCGGACAAAGAAACAAGACGCAGCAAATAGACACCAAGAACAGACAACCAGGGGAGGGGGGAAGTTAAATAAATAAATAAATCTTTAAAAAAAAATAAAAATAAAAAAACAAACTCTAGAAACGGATGTGAATCCTCGCTATGACAAACTGCCCCCGGGCCCCGAATGGCCGTTTCCACCCCCAGCGCCGAGCGGAAGCTCCAGGGGCACGGCAACGGGGGTCATCCAGCGCAGCGGCGCCTCCTCCGCGGGTCCAGAACCCAGAGCGATAGGCGCCCCTGCCCACTTGCCGGCCAACACAGACCCCGTCCCCTCGGTGCACCCGTCAAGCCACTCGCACATCGGGGTGTCTGGAATTCTGGGAGGGTCTGGGCCCTCTCCCTGGCAGGCCCTGACAGCGGCCGCAGGAAACGGGGCACCCACCGGGGTCAGGGGGGGCATGCCCGCCCCCCACCACGTCACGAGGAGCCAGCCAGCGCCACCGGCCAGGAAAGACGCCGACGGCGCGGCACGGAGGGGGCGGGCTGCATCCCACCGGCAGGCGCAGCTCTGCGCAGCCGGAAACCCGCCAAGCCCACGAAAGGGAGTTCCCGGGGCACGGGGCACAATCCTCACTCGAGGAGACCAAATCGCGTGGCCGGGAGAAGGGACCTCGTCTGTAATGGAAGAAAGGAGGCCAAAGCCTCGGGGTACGGTGGCCGGGAAGCGACAGAACGGCGGGCAGCACGCTGAGACCCCCAAGGGGACCGACCCACGCGAGGGGCAGCCGGGTCTTGCCCAAGAGGCAGCGCTCCCTCGAGCGGCTGCACGGAGCGGATCCCCACGAAACGCCGGCTTCCCGTCCTCCCTGGAGCAAGACGAGCTGCCTCCTAAGTCCGCACGGAAACGTCCGCAGAACGGCCCGCTGACAGCCGAGTGGCGCCGGGCCCCTGCCTGCGTGTGTGCTTTCCCGCGCCTTCAACGTTTGCCAAGGTTTTGGCGTTTCACGTGGCCACCGATGCCCTGGGAAGCGGCGCAGGCAGCAGATCCAGGACCCGGGGAGAGCGCGGACGGGTGGGCGGGCGACGGACGGACAGGCCCCACCCTTCCCTTTGCTCTCAGAGCGGTCATCGCAGAGCGCAGCCTCGGGCACCGGGGCTGCCGCACACTCCTGCCCTGGCCCGCGGGGTGCAAGGGCGTGTGGGTGAGGCATGTCCCCCCCGCCGGCCAGGCCCCCACTGCTCGGGTCCCCCAGGCCTCCGGCCATCGTCCCCTGTCTGCACTTCTTCATCCCAAAACAAGACGAAGTCCACACGGGCCCCGAGGGCACCCCGCGACCTCCCAGCCGAGTCACGGCTCCGCCCCGTGGACTGTCAGCCCCTGGGCCTGGGCCTGCCCTCGCTGCCCAAAGCGCGGGGCGCGGGGCAGGCCGACCTCAGTGGGCGCAACTGGGCCCAACAGATGCTGCGGGTGAACCCCGGCGCTCGCGCTGGCGTGTCACCGGCTTACACGTGTACTGCCCCACGGCCACGAGAACATCCCCGTCAAGCCACGCTCGGCGATGCTCCCCCGAGCCCAGCGCCGGCGTCCTAGACACCTCTGCCCCGTGGCCCATGGCCCAGCACACACGTGGCACCGTGGGACCCCCTCCTGGGAGTCGGCGGGTCATTTTTTTTTTTAAAGGCTTATTTTTATATTTATTTCTCTCCCCACCCCCCCAGTTGTCTACTCCCTGTGTCCATTCACTGTGTGTTCCTCTGTGACCGCTTCTATCCTTATCAGCAGCACAGGAATCTGCATTTCTTTTTGTTGCGTCATCTTGTTGTGTCAGCTCTCCGTGTGGGCGGCGCCATTCCTGGGCAGGCTGCACTTTCTTTCGCGCTGGGCGTCTCTCCTTACGGGGCGCACTCCTTGCGCGTGGGGCTCCCCTACGCGGGGGACACCCCTGCGTGGCACAGCACTCCTTGCGCGCATCAGCACTGCGCATGGGCCAGCTGCACACGGGTCACGGAGGCCTGGGGTTTGAACCGCGGACCTCCCGTGTGGTAGGCGGACGCCCCAACCACTGGGCCAAGTCCACTTCCCTGGTGATTCTTTTTGAAGCTCTAATTTTAGGCACCTGGGACTTGGGGACTGGGAGGAAGATGCCAGAGGCAGAAGGGGCTGTACGTGAAGGAGTGAGGCTGCAAGTGGGGTGCTCAGCGGCTTTTCACACCCACAGCCCTGAAGGCTTAGACATGAAAACTAACCAAGACCCCTCGTGAGCCCCCAGCATGCAGGGGTGCGGCGCTGGGACGGGCTGCCCACCCTCGGGCCTCTTCCCCATTACGGTCTGTGGTCAGCGCAGGGGCACGGCGAGGGAGGAGGACTCGAGGCCCGTGTGGGGGGTGGAGCCAGTGAGGCGGGAGGACGCGGCTGCGGCTGGGGAGGCAGGCCGTGCGGCTTGAGTCAGCAGCTGGTGCCGGGTGCCTGGGGCCCGTGGCTGAGCCGCTGTGGGTCACCTGAACCGTGCAGGGAGGGGCCAGAGGCCCCGAGCTGTGCCCCCCGATGGCAGGCGCGCCCTGGGTGACGGGACGGGTGGGCGGCGCCCCGCACGTGGCCAGGCCCCTGCTGGACACCCGCTTTCCTTTGGGAGCGGGGGAGTTTGGGCAGCGCCCCGCAGGGGAGCCTGCAGGACAGCGAGCGGTCACTCCGTGGGCCGGGGGCTCGTGCCTCCTCCGGTTCACGCCACGTGTCTTTTCCCAGTCTGCACCTCGGGGACGACTCTGTGCCGGTGACTGCGGAGCCTGGGGGTGGTCTGAAGACCCCAACACGGGCCCCACGCAGCCGTTTTTAAATGAACTCGCGGTGAGTTGCAGTCGACTCGGCGGCGCGGTTCCCAGGCGCACGCTGAGCTCCCCATGGTCCTCGGGCTTTAGCGCGGCCGAGCTCCAGCCCGTGCCGCGCCCTCGGAGGAGCCGCTGGGGTCATCGGTTCACGCCACGCCACGAGACACACAGCGGCAGCCTCGCCCCGCTGGCCGCGGCACCCCCGCCCCAACCCCGGAGGAAAACCTCCGTTGAAAGCTCCGCGGTGGAATTAAACCATTCACGTTCCGACGTGTGAAATGACTTAACGTGACACCCACGAACGGGGCCACCAAGCCAGCCTGATGGGCCACCGGCCCCGGCCTGCCCCCGGCGTGCCCCTCCGAGGCGGCGGCCGGTGCGGCCGGAACGCGGGCCCAGGAAGGGCCTCTCCTTACCGGCTCGTCGTCTGGAAGCAGGAGTGCAAGCCCACCAGGAAGGGGTTGCTGGACGCCTGCTCGAACACGTGCTTCTCCGTCTGCACCCAGTCGATGTCCTGAAATGGACACAAGGGCTCATGAGGCTCCCGAACGCCCCGCGGGCACCTGGGGGCAGAAGAAGCCTCGTCCTTGCCGACGGGAGGCCACCTTTGGGAAACACGGCTCCTCCTGCACGCCACCTGTGACAGCGCATGGGGTCCCAAGTGGAGAGTACGTTCTTGAACTGAGCCCTCCTGCAGGGTGGGCCCTGCAGCGGTCAGTGAGGCGTGACTCAGGGTGGGTCTCGCTGGAGCTTTACCTGAACGCAGATACGGGGGAAAGGGGACACGGACAGAGGAGCTGCCATCTGACCTGGGCGTGGGAGAGGACTCGAGGACCGCCAGCAGCGAAGCTGAAGCACGAAGCCCCCAAGAGGCCAGCCCAGGGGCCGCGTGAGGCCGAGGGGACGAGCCACATGCCTGGTCGCCCACAGCTGGGCTCCAGGAGACAGTGAGCCCACGGGCAAGGCAGGGACAAGGCAGAGAGCAGCCGCCATCCTGTTTCGCCACGTGGCAGGAGCCCAGGATCATGGGCAGCTGACCTTGGTGAGAAAGCATCTCTGCCGATGCCTTAATTTGGACATTTCACAGCCCCAGAACTGTAAGCTTTTTCCCTAAATAAAACTCCCACTTAAAAACCTAACCCATCCCTGGTACTTTGCATCAACAGCCCTTTGGCAAACTAAGACACCAACCATCATTCTCAACCATCATCCATCACCACCAGTTATCTACCTCCATCATTATCAACTGCCAACCATCCTCCTCCATCATCAGCCATCACCCATTACCATCTCCACCACCATTTTCCATTATCCATCATTTACCTCCATCATTACTGACCATTAACCATCACCCATCACTACTTAAACCAGTCATCACCCACCAACCGTCATCCACCACCATCTCCATATCTACCACCATCACTATCACCCATTACCATCTCCATCACCATCACCCATTACCATCTCCATCACCATCACCCATTACCATCTCTATCACCATCACCCATTACCATCTCCATCACCAAACCGTCAGCCGTTCTCCACCACCACCATCTATTACCTATCATTGCCTCCATCAGAATCAACCACCACCTGTCATCCACCACTGCCACCACCACCGGAGGGAGCCACCATGTGGCAGTGTGAAATTATTTTATGAGTCTCCAAAACAGAAAGATGATGCTTGTGGACTAATCCATTCCTGTGGGCGTGGGACCCTTTCAATTGGACTAGGCCAGTGAGACAGGACTCAAGTTGAGTCTCCGCTCTCTTGCTGGGTCTGATATAAAACCAGACACAGATAAAGGAAGACACCATATTTGATCCTGCCACGTGTGAGAAAGGACCCCAGGCTTGCCCACAGCTGAGCTCAAGGAGAGACCCCGAGAGGCTCAAAGAGCTGTGGCCCAGGAAGAGATGAGTCATGAGCCTGATAGCTCACAGCTAAACTCGGGAAGATAGCAGAGCAGCCGAGGCAGAGAGGAGGCCCAGACGGAGACAACCTGTGCCTGGCTGCCCACAGCCGAGCTCCAGGAGATGGCGGACTCTAGAAGGGAAGGTAGGGACCTCGGCAGAGCTTGGCTGCTGTAGCAATTTGACATGGTTATGAATTCCAAAAATAGACACTGATTATATTTGTGATCTGGTCGGTACCTGGGTGTGATTAAGTTATGATTAGGACTTTGACTGGGCCACATCATTAGTACATCCAGATAAAAGGCACGGCAAAGGACAGTTGAGGGTTTTTGATGTTGGAGTTTGATGCGGAAGCCTTATCCTGGAGCCCTGGGAAGAAAGCACACAGAGGAAAGAGAAGCCGGTCCCAGGAAGAAAGGAACCCTGAACCCAGAGAGAAGTAAGACCGGCAGTCAGGAACCCAGGAAGCCTGAGCCCTCCCGGGTGTCAGCAGCCATCTTAGGACTCTGGTGAGGGAAGTAACTTATGCTTATGGCCTGGTATCCGTAAGCTCCTACCCCAAATAAATACCCTTTATAAAAATCAACCAACTTCTGGTATTTTGCATCAGCACCTCTTTGGCTGACTAATACAGAATTTGGTACTGAGGAGTGGGGAAATGCTTTTGCAATTACTGAAATTCTAGGAAAGTTTTACAAATGGGTAGGGGGTATTTTTTGGAGGGATTGTGAGATGCTTGGAAGAAAAGACCTACAGTGCTTTCAAGGGACTATTGATAGCAACAGGGATGCTAAAGAGACTTTTTATGATGGCTTGGAAGGAAATGATTAAACTATTATTGGAAACTGGAGGAATGGCGATCCGTGTTTTAAAGTTGCAGAGAGCTTAGCAAGATTAACTCCTGATGTTTTATGGAAAGCAGAATTTGAAAATGGTGAGCCTGGGCATTTAGCTGAAGAAATTTCCAAAGAAAACCCAGAGAATGCAGCTTGGCTTCTGCTTGCAGCTTATAGCAAAATGCTAGACAAGAGAGGTATGTTGAGGACTGAACTGTTGGGCACAAAGAAAACAGAAGCTAATTCTGGGAATTCCAAGCCTTTGGAAATCAAGCTCCCAGAAGAAAGTGCCCCATTGGAGGACTTAACTAAACTTGGAACTTGTAAGTCAGGATTGAAGATGCAGTTATGTTGGAAAGACTTGTGGGAAGTCTTACTGTCCTATGGCTGGGACTCCTGCTTCCTGCATGCCAAACCAACAAGGTTTTTGAGAGAGCTGCATGAACAAAACCACTGTCAGCTTGGACTTAAAGGGACATGGAAAGGAGGAATGGAAGGAGAAACAGCTTTAAGAGGAAAACCATGGAAGCTGAGATCTGGAATTAAGATATCACCTTGGGCCAAGGGAGGAACCCCACCATGTGTACAGAGAGGGTGAGTTTGCACCTGTGGTTGAAGAGGGTGGATATTCCCTCCTGATGTTCTGGGAGAGTTTTGCTGCCCCAGGGTACAAAGAGGGTGGGGCACATTCCCCAAGGATTAGGGTGGTTAAGGTCAGCACCCCACAGGTCTGAGAGGGGTGGCCCTGTCCCCCAAAGGTTAGGGAAGGCCAGGTGGTCAACCCGTTGCTCTGAGAGGATTGAGCCTGTGTGCCAAAGGTTAGGGGGACTGTTGTCTTCGCGATGCTGTACTAGGCGGGTTGAGACTCTAACCCAAAGCTTGGGTGAGGTGTGGCAGTCACCCCAACGCTCTTGGAGGGAGAGGTCTGGAGCTTGGTTGACACCCAGATGCTTGATGAGGGTGGAACCAAGAAAATGGCCACTGGGCAAGCACGTGGAAAGGGTGAGCCTCCATATGGCCCCAAGGAGAAGAAGCCATCATCTTAAGAGTGACTCTCAGACTGAAATCGAATGGAGGATGCCCCACAGGTTTACTGAACTGTAGAGGACAGGTGACTCATGTTTCCCTCCCAATTTCTCCTTATTGTAATGAAGATGTTCATCCTTTTTTCTGTCCATTTGTGTACTGAAAGCAGATAAATTATTTTGTAATTTCAGAAATCTACATCCAAGTGAAACTTTGCCCCAAGACAAACTGTATTTCTTTAAATTGACTTAAATATGATTTAGTACTTGCAGTGTTATGATTTAAGGTCTTTTTGAATACTGTACAGTCTTTTTGGAATTCAGAGTGTGGAGTGTAGCAGTTTGACATGATTATGAATTCCAAAAACAGACAATGGATTATGTTTGTAATCTGGTCTGTACCTGGGTGTGATTAAGTTACGATTAGGTCTTTGATTGGGCCACATCTTTAGGGTAATGAGTCACAGATAAAAGTCATGGCAAAGGACAGAGTTGAGGGTTTTTGATGTTAGAGTTTTGATTTTGGAGTTTGATGCTGAAGCTGGAGCCCCAGGGAGAGAGAGACAGAGCCGTATGCCGGATTGTCCACAGCTGACCTTGTGGAGGAAACAGAGGCGCTGAGCCCAGAGGAGCCCAGGAAGCCTGAGCCCTCGCAGGCGTCGGCAGCCATCTTGCTCCAACACGTGAAATAGACTTTGGTGAGGGAAGTCACTTATGCTTTATGGCCTGGTATCTGTAAGCTCCTACCCCAAATGAATACCCTTTATAAAAACCAACCAGTTTCTGGTATTTTGCATCAGCATCCCTTTGGCTGACTAATACAGCCGCCATCTTGCTTTGCCATGTGGCCGAACCCCAGGATTGCCGAGCAGAAGACTTTGGTGAGAAAGCAATTCTGACAGTGCCTTGATTTGGACATTTCATGGCCCCAGAACTTTAAGCTTTTGCCCTAAATCCCCTGTATAAAAGCCTACCCATTTCCGGTCCTTTCCATCGGTAGCCATTTGGCCAAAATGAAACGCACACGACCGTTCTGACCATGTGGGCTCTACGCACTGCCACGTGTGACCGCCACGATGGCTTTGCAGGGCTGGGGTTACCTCCACTTTAGGTGTGAGGAACTTGGGGTGCAGAGGTCCACAGCTCCCCCAGGCCCCTCTCCCGTCTGGAGCACCAGCCCTGGGCTGTGGGGCCGTCGCCCTCGATTCGCGCTGCCTTGTGGGGAGACCCTGCTGTCGGGCCGGCCTCCGGGCATGAGGGCCCACAGCTCTGGCTCTTTCTAGCCCAGATGCGGAGCCCCAAACCTTCCAGACTCCCCCTCCTCCTACAGGTAAGGAAAGTGAGGGCAAACGGGGCATCCAGGACAGCCAGGCCTGCCCCTGGAGGCGGCGTGAAGTCCACGGACAGGCCAAAGACGCCTGCAGTGCCTCTGCCTCGGGGCTCATCCTGGCCGCCCTGTGCCCTTCTCCCAGGGGACCCTGCAGGGGCAGCGGCTCATCCACCATCTCTGCACCCCAAGGAGCCCCGAGCTCCAACCGTGCTCATCCCACGGCTCCTCGGCGTCCCCACGTGGGCAGCGCAAACTTCAAGCGTGGTCACACCCAAGCCGTGCACCTGGACTAGACCAGCACCCCCCACCGTCTAGGACAAGGAACCCCCTGCTCCCCCCCAGGAACTGCCCCCACCCCTCCCACTCTCCCCCTCCAGGACGCTGCCACCCCCCCAATCACCCACCACTGCACACCCCCCCAAAGCTTTGGGGAGAACCCTTCCTGCTCCTTCAGCTCCTGGCCTGTGGCCACCATGTCTGTCTGTCTGTCAGTGTCAAGCCCCCCTGCTCTCTTCGGAGGACACCTGCCACTACTGGGTTTAGGCCCAGGGAGCCCAGGAGGACGTCACCTCGAGACCCTCGATGCCATCGCAAGCACCTTTCTCCAACCAACGTCACGCTCGGGGGTCTGGGGCCAGGCCCTGGCTGACCCCTCAGGGCAGGGCTCCCGTCCGTCCCTCTCAGGGCAGCCCAGGGGTTAGGACGCTGTGGCCAGAAACTGCCGCCCGAATGGGCCCTCGGTCGCCCCCCCGACGGATGAGCCATGCCGGCTGCCACGCCCAGCCAGCGGTCACTGCCCCGGCCCCAGGACCGCCTTCCCGTGCACAAGCACCTCTGCCCGGGGCCACAGCCCGCGCCCGGCACGACCCACGGTGCGGCACCGTCCTACCGGACGTCCCAAGGACCACGCCAGCGGAAGGCGGGCCCCGCGCAGCGCCCCGCGCACTCGCCTCGTCGTCGTGCACCAGCTCCTTCTTCACCACCTTCATGGCGTAGATCTGCGCGTTCTTCTTCAGCCGCACCAGCAGGACTTTGGCGTAGCTCCCGCGCCCGATGACCCGGATCAGGTCGAAGTCCTGCAGCCCGAGCCCCTGAGAGATCTTGATCCCGTCCATCCCATCGATAACCGGCTTAAGGTCCTGGGGGCGGGAGACGAACAGAGGAGATGAGAACGGGACCCGCCCGCGAGCTCGGAGGATGGGGCCACGTTCACGCCGAAGGCAGCAAGAGCCCACAGCCCACACCCACAGCTCCACGTCCACGCCGCCGCACCCATGGCTCCAAGCCCACACTGCCGTGCTCCACATCCACGCCGCTGCGTCCATGGCTCCCCATTCTGCACCCATGGCTCCATGCGCACAGCTCCGAGCCCACAATGCCGTGCCCACGGCTCCGAGCCCATGCCGCTGCATCCACGGCTCCAAGGCCACACCGCTGCGCTCCTGCCACCAGCCTGTCTCCATGTAGGGAGAACCCCCAGACCCGCCAATGGGGGAGAGGAAAACCAAGATAAAGCGCAGGAGCCTCTGAGGGAGGGGCTAGAAGCCCCGAGGCCACGAGCCTGCGGTCTGGCCCTTGGCTAGGCGTGGCCACGGGCGGTCCTCTGAGCTGCGTTGCCAGCTTCCCCGGGAGGGTCTAGCGCCCGCCTGGCCTACGCCTGCACAGGTCCACAGGCCGTAGAGCAAGAAACCAGGAACTCAGAAGGGGGGCGGCGGCCGTTACTGCGGTTCCTCCCGCCGGGCCCCGCCGGCGAGGCCACGCGTGGTGGAGGAAGGGCGTGACCGTGGGGAGCTGGCTCTGGATTCTGCTTTCCCAGCGCCTCGAACCAGACACAGGATGACCCCTGAGGGCACCCCAGGGTCCCGGCAGGCGACATGTGCCCGGCACGGCAGTCACCTCTTGGGGGTCTGTACCCCGGCGTGAAGGGCAGCTGCGGGTGGAGAAGCGCCGCTGACCCCCCGGGCTGGACGCACAGGGCCTCGGCCAGGAGGCGGCCGGACGAGCTGATGGAGGGGAGAGGGCGCCGGCGGCCGGCAGGGGCCCAACGGGGGAAGGGACGGAGCAGAGGCGCAGCGGCTTTTATGCAACAAAAACCTGAATAAAACTCCAGCTCTGGAGCCGGCCCTGCGCCCTCCACTGTCTGGCGTCTGGGGTGGGGGTTGTGAAGGTGGCCAGCAGGTGGTCCCCAACAGCCCCCCGGGGCTCCCTGAAGGATGCCTCTGAAGCAGCACCCGGCGACGGCCGCCCCGCCCCCAACGCCCCACGGGAACGGCGCCCTGTGGGCCACGCGCTCACCGCGCCCCGAGGGCCCGACTCGCCACAGGGGGCCTGTGGGGCGTGAGGCCCAGCGCCCTGCACACGCGGCCACGTGCACGGCCACGTGCGCTCCCATGGCGGCGGGGGTCAGCCCCGCCCGGTGCCGACAGGAAAGCGCTGTGCCCACGGCCACGCACGCCCGGCCACGGCTGCTCGAGAACGGAGCATGGTTACCCCAGCTTCACAGAAGGGGAGCGAGGCTCGGTCAGCACTGTGCAGCGTGGCCCCGCACGGCCCCCCGACTGCTGGCGCCCCGCCCCCACTGCGCATGACCTGCGGCTGCGCAGCTGGGACTCCTCGCAGGCTCGGCGCGGTGCCCGGGACAGGGGCTCCTCTGAGCTGCCCACGAGCCGCGGTCTTGCCTGGCAGGGCTGGTGTCCCCATGACGGCCCCCAACGCGCTAGCAACCTGTCCAACACGCTCTGGGGACGCCGCGCGCTCTTCTGCGCACTCACCTCTGAGTCATCTTTGATGCTGTCATGTTTCCGGGTCGAAGAAATATAAGCGACTGGGGAAGAAGGAAGAGAAGCGCGTCAGGCGTCATCAGGGCAGGGCGGGAGAGAGGCCCGTGGGCCTTGGCGGCCACGCCCCCGCGTTCCCAGGGACGCCACGGCCCCGGCCCGGCCAGCGGCGCAGGGCGAGCCTGCAGCCAGCGACACCGGCCTCGGCGCGCGTCTGTGAAAACGAGCGTGCCTGGGTCCGCCCCCGGCTCGCAGCATCGGGGGGCCTGGGGTCTTGCTGTGACTCCCCGGGGCTTGGCTGGGAAGAACAGGGGAAGGGCTCCGGGGTCGCGACTCCCAGTCTTTTTTCTAGGACTGGGCAGATGGAAGACTAGACGGGCGGATGGAAAGGTGGACGGACGGAGGAAGGATGAAGAGTGGGTGGGTGAAGGCATGGAGGCGAGGACAGTGGGTGGGAGGATAGTAAAGAGGTGTGTGGGTGGTGGTGGGTGAGTAGGTGGGTGGCGGGTGGGTGGGTGGATGGGTGATGGGTGGTGGGTGGTGGGTGGGTGGTGGGTGGTCTCTTAGGGGCCTCCTTGGTGTTAAATGCTCTCTGTTATTGGTGCCACTTCATAGCTCAAGGGCTCCTGGCAGGACGAGAGCTCACGTGTATCAATCGAGAGCTAGGGCTTTCACGCATCACGGGGAGGTTCTACAGAGCTGGGCCGTTACTCCCGCCATAGTCTGAGGACTCTTGCAGAACTCTTCCAAGCAGTAAAAAAAAGTCTCTCCCCAGCACACACACGAGAAAACCCAAGAGATCCAACCACCATGCCCAGCACACAGCAGGGGCCCAGGGCCCTGCCAGGACCCGCTCAGCGCACCTGCAGGCTTGTGGGGAGAAGCCCAGGCAGGGTGGCGGCCACTCCAAATGAGTTTCTAGTACCCCAAAGTCTGCAGAGGCGGCCCCCCCGGACCCTCAGGGCAGCCCAGCCCCCCACTGACCCAGCACGGTCCTCCAGTGTTGGGGGAGCCCACTCTGGTCCCCTGGCCCCATGCCCACCCCCTGCCCTCCTCCTGATGCCCCCCCCATGCCATCCCCCCAGGCCCACCCCCTGCCCACCACCTGTGGTCATCCATGCCCGTCCCCCGTGCCCCTCCCCCTGGCCCCCATGCCCACCCCCTGTGGTCCTCCATGCCCACCCCCACCCTCCCCCTTGCCCGTGCCCAGCCCCCCATGCCCCTCACCCCTGCCCCCGGGGCAGGCTGCTGGCTCATGCTCAGGGGCCCCGGGGGCCTCCCAAGGTGGGAACAACCCCGGGGCAGCCCCTACTTCCATCTGTGTCCTCGGAGGGCAGGTCCACGTCGTCCTTCTGGCCGTCTACTGGAGGCTCCTGGGAAGGCATGACAGAATCCTGCCGAGAGATGCGCGCTGTTGCCAAGGGGCCAGCTGGGCCATGGCCTGTAGCCGCCTCGCGACCTCGGGCTCAGCCCTCCCAGCAGTAGCCGCTCAGGTCCTCACATGCCGGGCGGACGCGCGCCCCCCCCACAGTGACAGCACGGGTTCCGCGCAGCCGGCGTCGCGGTCCTGCCGGCTCCCCACTGGTGGAGCGTGGTTCCGAGCGGCCAGGCTGGGGCGGCCTCGCTTCTCAGGCTGAAGGGGATGTGGGGTCAAAGGGCACATGTCTGCCCGGTGGAGGGTAGCCTTGGCCAGGGGGGCTGTGCCTCACCCCCAGTTCTGGGGTCGGGAGCCCATGCCCCTGCATCCCGACTTTGTGGGGGAGACACCGGGATTCTGACAGGGTCTTCTTAGCCCAAAAGAGAGCCGAGGGCACCGGCCCCCAGAAGCCCTTTCTCCCCACCCAGCGGCCGGGCACGCACCACCCAAACTCGCGCCCACCCTCCCCGTGCTGCACCCTGGGGGCAAAGCCGCTGCCGCAGCCCCTCACGGCTGGGCGCCTGGGGGGAGGCGGCTGCCGTGGTGATGGCAGCTCGTGGTGCCCGGGAAGCCGCTGCTTCCCAGAGGGAACGCTGGGCCCGGAGGGGCCGGGAGGCAGGTGGGGGCCCCTGACGTCCGGGGTGGCACAGGGCGCCCGGGAGCTGCCCCACGGCTGGGGTCCCCAGGCTGGCTCCCCTCGCGCGACAGAGCAGGGAGGCCGCGAGGGCCACGCGCCACCCGTCCCGGTGACCAGGATGCTGCCACGCCCCCCGCCGAGGAGCTGAGGGTCCCCGGGGCCAGCCCCGTCCGCGCCCCGTGGCCCCACGCCCTGGCCACGCCCGCCGACTCACCATATGCTTTTTGCAGGTCAGCGGGACGAGGCGGTGGCAGCGTTTATGGACCAGGAGCCTGCAGTGGACGCACCTGTAGCCCTGCCGTCCGAGGCCCCATATCCTCTCGCTGCACTGGCCGCAGTAGGCTCTCTGGGGACAAAGTGGAGCGGTCAGCCCAGGCCCGGCCCGGCGGCGTGGCGGCCACTCCGACCCGCCACGGGGCAGTGTGGTTTTCCAGCTTTGTTCCTTTTGGTCCTAAACAACCTGAAACCAGTGTCAACTGCCACCAGCTGGTCTGGGGACGTTTTTATGAAACGTTGAATGTCACCCAACGCCCAGGAAGCAGGCTCCACACTTGCTGGCCGCCTGGCGTCGATTTGCACGCCCCTCACACGCGTGAGTGTGCCACCGGGCGCCTGGACTTCTCAGGGGTTTTTCTGACAATTTATGTACATGTTTAGCTTTCTGTTCGCCGTTTTGCAAAAAATTCCTTGCTTTTTGAGTCCCCGGTTACTCTTGAAGAAGGAACACAGCATCCCGTCAAATAGCCTGCCCAGGAGCCCACAGGGCGCGCTGAGGGCGGGACGGGCCGGCAGACCCCAGAATCCACTCCCACGCGGGGGGAGCGCAGCTCAGGGAGCAGGGCGACGGGCCGCGTCTGCCTGCCCGAGGGCGCCCAGGGGTGTCTGAAGTGGATGGGGCTGCCCCTGGTCAGAGCACCCCACGGCGTGGGGGTCCCCGCCCCACGGAAAAGCAGCCCGCCCTCGGTGTGATCTCCTAGAGCTGCTCATTTGGGGCCGCTGTCCAGGCCGCATTTCGCCAGCCCCTTGCATTCCGTCGACCCCCCCTCCGCCCCCGCACATTCCCCCACGGCCTCTGCCTGCCCCTCGCCGCCACGGGTCCGCTCTGGCCCGCGCGTGCGTGTCTGAGCAGGCACGTAGCCAAGGGAACGTCTGTTTTTTTGCAAAACACCTTTTGTTTTTCCTTAATGTCTATATTAAAGCTGGACAGGTTATAAGTGATTTGTTTTTAATCCAGGTGTTTAAGTAGCTGTTTTAGCTGGCTAAAGCGGCCGATGCCTCATTACTGGAAACGGGTGGGCTTTTACAAAGAGGGCTTATTAGGGTAAAAGCTTACACTTCCGAGGCTGCAGAACGTCCGAGTCCAGGCCCTGTCGAGGTGCTTCCTCCCCGCAGGTCAGCCGCCGGCAGCTCCTGAAGGCTGGCCCCGCGGGGAGGCACGACGGGGGGCGGCTCTCTCCTCCTGGAGCGCAGGGGGGCGACCGGGCGCCTCTCCCCGGGCCGCGGCTCCCTGGGCCCCTGGGGGCTCCCCTGCCTTTCCGCAGCTGGAGGGGAGCCCGGAGGCCCCTCTCACGTGGCAGGTCAGGAAGGCAGGGCTCCCTGTCCCGTGTCTCTGGGAGATCTCGGTTTATACGAGACCCAGCAAGAGGGCCGAGACCCACCCTGGTGACGCCTCGCTGACACCGTCCAGTCAAAGGCCCTGCCGAGATCTAATCAAGCGATCTAATCAAAGGCCCCTGACCTGCGCCTAATCAAGAGGCCCCCTCCACGCTGCGTTCAGACATGGGAATGGGTTCGCCTAAGGACGTTACTTTCTGGGGTCCACGAGAGACAAACCAGGACATTCCACGCTCTGGACCCCGAGACACGTGTGCCTTCAGCACAGCATTTCAAATGCCTTAAACCAGCCCGGCAGCAACGCTATGTACAAACCCCATCCAGAGCCAGGCAGGCATGCGGTCTGTCTTGGGGAAAAAAATGCCCCTCCGGCTGTCGACATGTGAAGCTTAGAAAACGAGTCATCTGCTCCCAGTGTACAAGGAGGGACAGGCCGGGGAGGAACGTTTCCACGAACGCAGGTTGACCCTGGAGGGAAAACGGGCGCCACAGCTCCCCAACAGTCCCGAAAACCTGCAGGACCCCTCCTTCAGATTTCAGAGTCTGAGTGTCCCCCGCGGAACACGGTTTCCTCCCAGGACCTCGTGCAGGCGCACCCTTCCTCCCAGCCGCCACCCTGCTGGTCCCACCTTCGTCCAGCACCCGGGTGGCGGCCGGGCTCTAGGCCTCCCCCTGGGAACCCCGGGGTGACGGCCACAACTGGGGCACAGGCCCAACGCCCTCAGAACAGCAGGGTCACAACCCAACGCCCCGTCTCCGGGGATGTGCCCCACCCTCTCCACAGCCCGGGGCAGCCGAGCTCCCCGCGGACAGGGGTGGCAGGCCGGTCCCCACCGCTGTGCGGGGTCCCTCTCTTGGTCTCAGAGCCTGTCCCGAGGCCGGCCCTCGGCCCCCACCGCTGGCCCCCGAGGTGGACCCTCCTTCATCTTCCCTCTGCCCCTTTGGCCCAGGCGGGCAGGGGTCTCTGTCGACAGCGCCGGCAGGCAGCTTGGTGGTGGCGTGCGACCATCGGCAGGGCTGTCCACGCACCCTCCCTGGACAGCTGAATTCCCAGGGCCGCCTTGCAGGGCAGTGGCTGGCTGGTTCCAGGTTCAGGCAAGTCCCCGCCCGGGGCCCTCGTCTCCCGTTTTCTGGAAGCTTGGAACTTCCCAAACACCAGTTCCTGGCTTCTCTGTGCAGGAGGTCAGGCCTCACCCGGCTGGCCTCCGCGTTCTGCTGCACGCTACGGGGGCACCTTCCGTAAGGAAATCTCAGCTACACGTCCAGCCCACTGCTCTCGGGTTCTGTGTTCCATCTGACATGGTCCATTTTGCCAAATTCTCTGCCCCTTCGAAGGATCCCCTTCCTTCCACCAGCATCTCGGTCCTCCTCGGAAGTCTCGTGAGTGTCCGTATTTTTGGCCAGCGGTCTCCTCTAAGCCATCAAGCATCTCTGGTTCCTCCAGAGCCTTCCCCTTACCCATTTACAAAACCAGTCCAACTTTTGGGGATTTCTATTTGCAGCACCCCACTCTCCTGGTCTCAGTTTCTGTTTCAGTTTCCGAGGACTGCCAACACAAAACATCAGAAATGGGTGGTTGTTTTTTTTTTGAGGGCATTTATTTTGGGTAAAATGTAATAGTTCCCAAGCTATGAGATATCCAAGTGAAGGCTTCATCAGAGACCAAGGGGCGTCTGCCGGCAGGTCCTGGAGGCCGGCCACGCGGGGGAGGCATGACAGGGGTCAGGCTCTCTCCTTCTCCTGGAGGCTGGCCACGCGGGGCACGACGAGGGTCAGCCTCTCTCCTTCTGGAGCGCAGCGGGGCAACCAGGCGCCTCTCCCTGGGCTGAGGCTCCCTGAGCCCCTGGGGGCTCCCCTGCCTTTCTGTAGCTGGAGGGGGGCCCAGAGTCCCCTCTCGTGTGGCAGGTCAGGGAGGCAGGGCCTTCTTCTGTGTCTTCTGTGTGTGTGATCTCAGTTTATACGAGACCCAGACAGAGGGCGGGGAGCCAACCCGGCCACCTCACAGGTGCAGCCAGCAGAAGGCCCTAACGCCGCCTCACCCAGCGATCCCACCAAGGCCCCTTAACTGAATCTGATCAAAAGGCCCCCCACACGGCGCTTGCGGGCACAGGAACGGGTTAGCTTAAGGACATTTTCTGGGGTCCGCAAAAGACAAACTAGGACACTGTCCTTGCAAGAAACAGAGAGATTTGCAAGCATTCGCTGCCCAGGAGCATTCCCTGCTCGCCACCTCCCCCCAGCACCCCACAATCAGCACCTTGAGGCCTTCCCTGAGGCTGCCCCGTCTCCCCCAAGGAGAACTTTCTGTCCTGAGCCTGGGCAGAGACAGGACACGTGGTGGGAGGACCTCCCTCCACTGCTACCCCGCGGGTCTCGGCCTCCGCTGGGGTCCTGAGGCCAGATCTGTCCTGGCCCAGCCTCTCCAGGGAAACTGCCTCCACAGTCACTCTGGGAGGGGCGCCTGGCGCCTCAACACTGTTTCTGACCCACCAACCCACCCCGTCTGCCTCAGGGCTTGAGCGCTGTCTGCTCTCTGCCGGAAATGCCCACTCCCCACAACCCGCGAGCAAGCATACAGACACGCCCCCCACGCGCACATGCATGCACGTGGATGTATACACGTGCGCGCCATGCGCACGCCACACACCCACGCTCACTCCTCCACAAGCACTCCCCCACATGCACGCCCACACGCCCACATATATGCCCACATCTACACGTGGGCACCCACACGTCCGTGCACACACCCCACAAGCATGTGCACATGCCCACACATGTAGTCACACAGGTGCACCCATGCATACCCCTCGCACACATGCACGCACACACACATCCATGTACACATTCGTGTGCATGTGCACAAACACCCACATGCATGTGTGCACGCGCATGCTCCCACACACACACTCACCCCCCAGGCGCATGTGCATACCACACCCAACACACCTCATGTGCACCACATGCACGCACGCACACACATCCACACCCCGCGCAACCACGCACCTACCCCCACGCATGCACACACACATGCACACACACATGCACACATGCACAGCCGCAGGCACGCTGCCTCTCCACACTCAGCCGGGCTCGCCGGGCTCCTGGGGGAGGTTCCGCGTCCGCGGTGGGCTCCCGAGCGGCGAGCCCGGTCCTCCCCCCACCCGCACACACTCCTCCGCTGCTTCTCCGGCGAGACGCGGCACCCGGGAATCTCCGCTCCGTGGAGTGGCCTCACCCCGTTCTCGGGCGTCCCCTCGAGCGTGGTGAGGGTCCTGCACACGGAGGGGCCATCGGGGCTGCTGCGTCCCTGTCCTCCTCTCGGGGGGCACACGGCCAGCCTCACCCCAGGCTGAATGTGAACGAACCTGAGGCCCTGCCCCCTCCCAGCGGACACCGGCCTGGCCCCCGTGGTACCCACGGGGCACAGGTGTGCACAGAACCAGTATCAACTCTACGATGATCTGTTAGCAAAGACTCCTGTCTCGTTTTCAAAATAAAGTAAAAGTAGTACTCAGTAACAGCACAACCAATGGGTCAAAGAAGAAACTGCAAGGGAAATCAGAAAACACTTAGAGACAAATGAAACAAAGACACAATATATCAAAACTCATGAGATGCAGTGAAGGCAGAGCTCAGAGGGAAATTTATAGTTATGAATGCCTATATTAAAAAAGAAAGACCTCAAACTAAAACCTAAATGTGTCCCTTGAGAAACTAGGAAAATAAAAGAAAAATTATTATTAAAGCAGAGACAAATGAAATAAAGGCTAGAAAAAAAAAGTTTTTTGAAAAAATATCAATGAAATTGAAAAATCTTTAGCTAGCCTGATCAAGAGAAAAGGAGAAAAGCTGTGGATAACTGAAATCAGAAAGGGAAATGGTGATATCACTACTGACCTTAAAGGAATAGAAAGAATTACAAGAAAATAAAATGAACAATTGTATACCAAAAACTAGAGAATCTAGAAGAAATGGAACAAATTCTAGGAATACATCAATTACCAAAGTTGACTCAAGAAGAAATAGAAAACCTCAGTAAACTTGTACGTACAGAGATTAAAACGATAATTTACAAAACCTTCCATCCAAGAAAAGTCTAGGATCAGATGACTTCACTTGTAAATTCTACCAAAAATTTTAAAAAATTAATACCAATCCTTCTCAAACCCTTCCAAATAATTCAAGAGGAGGAAACACATACTAATTCATTCTTTGAGGCCAGCATTATCCTGACATCAAAGCCTGGCAAAGACACTACAAGAAAAAAAAACTACTGACCATTTTCCCTTATGAATATATATACAAAATAATAGCAAACTGAATGAGACAGTATATTAAAAAAATTATATACAATGACCCAGTGAGATTCATCCCAGGAATTCAAGGATGGCTCAACATATGAAAATCAATCAATGTAATACACTACATTCATAAACAGAATGAAGGAAAAACCCCACATGATTATCTCAATAGATGCAGAAAATGCGTTCAACAAAATCCAGCACTTTTTCTTGATGAAAATACTCGGGAACAGGATGGAATAGAAGAGAACCTTCTCAACATGATAAAGGCCATTTATGGAAAACCAACAGATAACATGATACTCAATGTTGAGAGACTTAACGCTTTCTTCCTAAGATCAGGAATGACATAAAGAGGCCCATTTTATCCACTGCTATTCAATATCATACTAGAAGTTCTTGCCAGGGCAATTAGGCAAGAAAAATAAATAAAATACATCCAATTGGAAAGGAAAAAGTAAAACAATCTCTATGTGCAAATGACATGATTTTATACAAAGAAAACCCAAAGGAATCCACAGAAAACTATTAGAGCTAATAAATTAATTCAACAAAGTGGCAGGGTAAAAGATCAACACTCAAAAAACACCAATCAAGTTACTATACACAAATAATGAACAATCTTAAGAGGATATTAAGCAAATTCCATTTATAATGGCATCTAAAAGAATAAAATGTATAGGTGTAAATTTAACTATGGATACAAAAGACCCATATATTGAAAACTATAAAATACTGCTTTATGGAATTAAAGAAGACCTAAATGGCAAGACATTTGTGTTAGTCAGGGTTCTCTAGGGAAAGAGAGCTGATAAGAGGTATCTGTAAATATTATGAAATTTTTAAAAGAATTGTCTCATATGGCTATGAGGATGGGCAAGTCCGAATTCTGCTGGGCAGGTTGCAAGCTGGAAACTCGAAGGAAGGTTTTCAGTGAACTCCCCAGGAGAAGCTGGCGGCTGAAGTCCAGATGGAAATTCTCCCTCTGAGTGCTGAAATCATCACTTCTCCTCTATGGTCTCTAACTGATTAGAGTTCTCTCATTGTTGAAAGTACTCTCCTCAGCTGATTTTAGATGTAATCGGCCATAGATGCAATCAGCTTCATAATGATTCAAGTCCCCAAAATGTCCTCACAGTAACAATTAGATCAGGCTTGCTTGACCAAACAACTGGACACCATCACCTGGCAAAATTGATACATGAACTTACCATTATAGTCAATCCCTTGTCAACCTGGCAGCCATACACATATCTTTAAGCCATACTTAATCTCCCAACAAAAACAATAACATTCATATTTCCACTTAACAATACTCAACTGTCCTGTATATAACTGGAAATGTACTAACTTTTCCCAGAACATTCCCAAGTCCTTGTTGTAATACTCACTCTTAAACTTAATATCCTGTCACTTAAATACTATGATACAAAGCTGGTACAATTTATGTCATATGATAAAGAGATAAAGTAGAGAAGAAAGATACTTTATGTACATATATAAACATACTCTTAACAAAGAAGAAATAGTCATAACTACTAGAGCCCTCATTTCTGTAACTGGTCACATGTCATTGTATTTACCGCTTTCTCCCACTGCCCATTCCAATCTCTCTAAGCCTTTGGATCCCCTTCTCTATAGGATACAAGGTAGTTTTGGCATTTCAACCTCAGATAATGTCGGCCACATTTTGGTCCATGTTCAGCTAACCACCCTAAAACTGTCAGAGTCCTTCTCCTCCTCGAGCATATTGATGTGCTTAGAAAGTCCGTGTCAATAAATGCAGCCTGATCCAACTTCGTATTCCTTCCACCATCATCCCACACTTACATCCATTCCACCACATAGTCCTCTATTTCTGTCCATATAAATTAGGAAAACCATGCAGTTCTTTTGGAGTACAGTGACACTCCTCATGGGTTACACTTGGTCCTTCACCTTTGGGAGGCTGCAGAGACTTTGGTTAGAGGACTAGGAAAAAGCAGAGACGGTGGGGGTGGGTCACCAGAAGAATTAGAAGTGTCTCCTACGCCAACTACCTCAGGGCATTCCACTGCGGTTTTATCTGGTGAAACAGGGTTGACCTCTTCAGACAGAGGAGTGAGGGCTGTTTCCTCAGGGGAGGTGGATACAGGTTTATCAGACACAGCAGCATCAATCTCTTCAGGTGGAGGGTGATGGCCGGTTCCTCAGGGGAGGCTGGAGGCCAGAGGCTTCTCCTCAGGGGAGGCTGGAGGCCGGAGGCTTCTCCTCAGGGGAGGCTGGAGGCCGGAGGCTTCTCCTCAGGGGAGGCTGGAGGCCTGGTGGCTGATTCCTCAGCGCTGACCATTACAGGTTTATCTGGCAAAAACTCAGCAGAATCTAGGGTTTCAATATTCTCACCACAATCATAATGAACCTGTATGTTCGACTTCCAGGATTCCTTTCTTTCCCGATCAATGCCCTCACCTCAACAGCAGAGAGCCCGCAAGGCGGGGAATGCAGTTCACGCTGTAATTCTGCCACTCCCACGATGAGGCCCCGCGTCTGGTGTTCCGAAATCTCAAGTCTGCGGCTACACGAAATAAGATTTTCTTTTGGGGCACACATAGAAACTTTCATGTCATTTATGTGGCTCTTAAGTTGAGAATTTGAAGCCTTGAACTCATCCTTCTCTTTTGTAACCGTGTTCCGCGTATTTAGGAACAGCCAGCTAGCACCCGTATATCTTTTAACTGCACAAAACTGTTAAAATGTCAAAAACACGCTCACCCAGAACCTTGCCTCTTGAAAAGCATTTGAGTAGCCGCATCTAGTGCTGATACTTTGCGTGTTTCCATTGCCAACTCGTGCCACAGACATCAACGCCGTCTTGATTGTTGGAGATAGAGCATTAGTGCCTTTGACGAATCGGATTAGAGAACCAACTCCAGAAACCCCAGAACGACTTCAAAACCTCATCCCTAAGAATGTGTATCTCAGAATCACTCCTGCTAGCAAAGCTTTATTAGTCAGTGTTCTCTAGTGAAACAGAACGACAGGAGAAATCTGTAACTATTATGAGGTTTTATAAAAATTGGCTCATGTGACCACAGGGATGGACAGGCCAAATTCCACAGGGCAGGCTGCTCGCTGGAGCCCAGCAAAGGTTCCCTGCGACTTCCCCAGGAGAAGCTGCTGGCTGAAGAAGAGATGGAAATTCTCCCTTCTGACTGCTGAAACCATCACTTTTTCTTTTAAGGCCTTCACCTGAATGGATGAGATTTCTCTCATTGTCGAAGGCAGTCTCTTCCGTTGGTTGTAGATGTCATCAGCCATAGATGTCACCAACATACTGATGATTTAAATCCATGCAACGTCCTCACTGTAACAATCAGGACAGAACTTGCTTGACCAAACACCTGGGAACCGTTACCTGGCGAGGCTGACAGGTGAACTTAACCATCACAACATACATGCACACGTTCACAGACTCTAAGAGTTAACATTGTTAATATGTTAATACAGGGAGCTGGTATAGCTCAGTGATGAGTGTCTGCTTCCCATGGATGAGGTCCCAGGTTCAATTCCTGGTACCTCCTAAATACAAACAAATGAAAAAACCAACTTCCACTGGGGAGCAGGTGTAGCTCAGTGGCTGAGTGCCTGCTTCCCACGTACAAGGTCTTGAGTTCAACCCCTGGTACCTCCTAAAAAAAAGTCAGTATTCACAAAGCATATGCAAGTTCAATGGAATCGCTGTTAAAATTCCAGCAGTCTTTTTTTGCAGAAACAGAAAAAACAATCCACAAATATATAAAGAATTGAAAGAGGCCCACACTAGCCAACAGGGTCAGAGGACTTATACGTCCCAATTTCAAACTGTATTACAAAATGACAGACATCAAAACAGTGTGGTGCTCGCACAAATAAAGACAAATACATCAGCAGACTGAACGTCGAGAAAGAGACCTACACATCTACAGCCAGCTGATTTTTGGCTAAGTATATGCAGGGGGAAAGAATAGTCTTTTCAGCAAATCAAGGTGTAAAAACCACATACACACATGCGGAAGAGTGAAATTAGACCCCTACCTCACACCACATACAAAAATCAACTCAAAATAGACAGATCTATTAGAGCTAAAATGATAAGACACTGAGATGACAATCTAGGGGCAAAGTCAGGAGCTGGGATTCGGCAATCGAGTCTTAGACACGACTCGAACAACAAAAGAAACAACAGACATGTGATTTCATCAAAATTTAAAACTTTCCACATTGAAGAAAATTATCAAGAGTGAATTGACAACTTAAGGCATGGGAGAAAATACTCTCAAATCGTATATTAGACAAGGGTTTAATAAGGAACTTTTCCAATACAACAATAAAAGGACAACCCAATTTTAAAATGGGCAAAAGGTTTCAATAGACATTTTTCCAAGGAAGATATACAAATGGCCAATAAATACACGGAAAGATGCTCAACCTCATTAGCCATTTGGGAAATGTAAATCAACACCATGAGATACCACTCATGTCCACAAGGATTACTATTAAGAAATGGCAAACAGCAAATGTCAGAGAGGAGGTAGAGAAACTGGAACTCTGGTGCATTGTTGGTGTGAACATGGCAATTCTTTAAAAAATTAAAAAATAAACAATTACTATATGATCCAGCAATCTCACCTGTAGGTATTTGCCCAAAGAGAGTGAAAACAGAGTCTCAAACAGATACTTGTCTATCGATCTTTATAGCAGCATCATTCACGATAACCAGAGCTGGAAATGACTCAAAAGTCCACTGACAAATGAGTGGATAGAGTCAATGTGGCACGTACACACAACGGAAACTATTTAGCCATAAGTAAAAATGAAGTCCCGAGGCATGCAACAGGTAAGCACCTCGGAACCATTCTGCTCAGCGTGGTAAGCAAGATGCATAGACAAAGATGGTACAGTGCCACTCACGAGAGATGCCTGGAAATAGCCAATTCACAGAAAGTAGATCAGGGGTCACCGGGTGTGACAGCTTGAATTTGGCAAATTCCAAAAAGAGAAACATTACGCTCTTGAACCACCCACCTCTGAGGTGGAAGGTCCTTTTGCTTAGACCACGCAGTGAGGCGTGATTCGCAAGGAGTGTCCGCACTCTTGCTGGGTCTGATAAAAGCAGACACAGAGCGAGACACAAAGAGGACGTCCCCATCCCTGGCCCTGCGGTGAGAGAGCAAGGACTCCAGGGCCGCAGACGCGTCCCAAGTGGCAGGACCCCACTTGGGTGAGAAGGTGGTGCCTTGGTTTGGACATTTCCGGCCTTGGAATTATGAGCTTTGACCCCCAAAAAGCTCCCTTTAGAAGCGCCACTCCATTTCTGATCCTGAGACACAAGGGAGGGGGAGAGTTTGTAAAAATAAAAACAATCAAGAATAATATCGAATAAAGCAACATAGAAATACAAAAAAGTAAGAAGGGAAGGTAGCGTGCCTTGAGCCACGGTGCGTCCCGGGGGATGCTGGGAATAAAGGGTTCCCTGGGCCGTTAAGTTTGAGAACCGCCACAGACACCCATTGCCAGGAGCCACAGGCCCCTCAGCCAGGCCAGCGGCACCCGGGGAGGTGACACTCGACGCGGGGCCCACGTCCTCCCAGCAGGCCCACAGTGCTCGGACGCAGAAGCCCTTTGCGCATGGCCCGTGGCAGGGGCCACGCCCGGGTGGGAGGCCAGCTGTGAAGGGCCTCTCCGGCTCGCCCACCCGCCCGGCGGACCGGCCGTCCTCACGGGCCCCCTGCCCGCCTGAGGCCTCTGCGGCCGGGGCCGCGCCTCAGAGCTCGCACCACTCGCGCTGCCTAGAGACAATCACCACCTGCGCCGCAACAGGCGACGACGCGACCCGCCCCGAGCGGCGGCCCGACTCGGACCGTCTGTGCCCCCCAAGGCGAGGGACCTGGCAGGATGGGACATAGTGGGACGCGCATCACAAACGCGCCCGGGGCCGCTGCCCGGTGGCTCTGGCATCCGCGCCGCGTCCCAGGACGGCAGGAAGGGACCAGAGGTGCTGTAGAGGCACAGAGACCGCAGCAGCAGGGGGCCCAGCTAGGAGGACCCAAGGGAAAGCACCAGCAGTCCCAGTCCTGAGAGGAGACGCTTTGGAGTCCAAAGGTCTTTTTTTTTTCTAAGATTTTAAAATTTATTTCTCTCCCCTTACCCCCCGCCGTCTGCTCTCTCTGTCCATTCGCTGTGTGCTCCTCTGCACCCGCTTCTGTCAGCAGCACCCGGAATCTGTGTCTCTTTGTTGCGTCATCTTGCTGCGTCAGCTCTCCATGGGTGCACCCCTACTCCTTGGGCAGGCTGCACTTTTTTCACATGGGGCGGCTCTCCTTACAGGGCACACTCCTTGCGCGTGGGGCTCCCCTACATGGGGGACACCCCTGTGTGGTACAGCACTCCCTGCGCGCATCAGCACTGCACATGGGCCAGCTCCACACGGGTCAAGGAGGCCCGGGGTTTGAACCGTGGACCTCCCATGTGGTAGGTGGACGCCCTATCTGTTGAGCCACATCCACTTCCCCCAAAAATCTTTTTGTGATTGGACCCTGGGCCCCGGGCCTCAGGGCAGACTGAAGCACCGATGTTTGGGAGACAAGGACGACCTTTTCACATTTTAGGAAGCTTTAAACCGAAGATGGCGAAGGTGTGAAAGCTGCTGGCGTTTAAAGGGTCAGCCTCAGGTTTCTGCAAAACCCACGTAGGCTGCTGTCGGGTGAGTTAAAGAAGAGCGTATCGAAGACCCTCTTAGGCCAGGAGCCTCGAGGTGCGCGGCTTCCCCAAAGGCTGCGGAGATGCGGCGGGCAATGACGCGTGAGCTCTGGCGGGCGCTGAGCAGGAGGCGGGGACGCGGGCAGGGACACCTGGCAAGCAATGCGTCGGGCTGGGACGCGAAGGCACCAAGGCGCCACTCAAGGGCATGTGGACCGAGGCCCCACGCACAACCTGCTTTACCGGCCACGGGGAGCGCCGGGCCTGCAATGGGGCAGCAGGGGACGGTGCCTGGAGCCGAAGCCACTGCGTGGCGGCTCTGAGCACAACAGCCGCAGCCGGTACCTACGAAGCTCCCGGCATCTACCGCACACCTTCCAGATCCACTCTGCTTGGGGGAATGTTCCGGATCCCAGGCAGAGTCTAGCCGGGTTCGGATCCTGGAGCCCAGCGAGATCAGAAGCAGCAGGAACCGTGCGGCAGAGCCACGTGAGCCGCGTCAGGCGCGTTTTTTCAGGCACCGGCACTCGCAGTGCAGGCGCCAGACGCGCTGCAGCTCTGGAAGCTTCAGTACCTGGACTTCTGGTTTTTACCTGACGTGAGCCAAGGTGACAACTACAACATATGGTTTCAGGTGATGTAAAACTTAAATTTCTTAATCCAGTTTTTAGAAAACACAATGAAAAGTGAATCAGCGTTCTGTGGAACACACACGATGGGCAGGCGACAGCACCCAAGCGGCGCCCGGGCGGGGACGGACGCACCTGCTCACCCGGCTCTGCCCGACCAGGCTCGGGAGCCTGGCTGAGGCCCCTCACCCCCGGCCCTCATCTGGCAGGGAAGGGTCTGCGCCGGTCTTCCGGAAGATTCCCTCTCGCCCTCATATATTAACCTACAGGTTTTGGACCCCTCATGCTTGGCTTCGACTTTCTTTGGAACGTTCACTGTTTCAGGAGGTTTATTTAGGACAGCAGAGACTTTACTCAGGAACCAAGCAGCTGAGGGCGTCGTTGATTCCGGACTCGCCCAGACGTTAAATGCTGACTGAGCTTTCTGGGAGCTCGAGGGCCGACACTGCCATCAGCTTCGGTATCAGAAGGGAAGGATTTACTCCAAGTCGAGGCATTCCCACGAGGGGACCGAGCGACGATCATGCCGCTCCGTCTGGAAATGGCCGGAAACGCAGTGCAGGACGGTGGCCCATTGGGGGCCTTGGCCGTGGGCGCCGTGCCGGCGCCCGCATCTTCGCCCCCGCCGGGCGGCTCTGAGTGCACGAGAGGAGCTCCCCCTGCGCAGCACACGTCAACACGAGTCGCCATTTATGAAACCATTTTTTTTAATTACACTTTAAAAAATAACCTGTTTAGCTCTTTGTCAAAGCCACCACTCAACATCTGCATTTGCAACATCTGGACCACATTCGGGGCAAAGTCACGGCCGCACGGTGCCTCTGCGAATCAGCGGGCATCAGCTGTTCCTTCTCTTGAGATGCTACGTGGCCAGGGGAGCCACCGCCAAGGGCAGCAGGGGCTGCGCCAACTCCGAACGGGCGGCGTTTGCTTCCTGCGCAGGCCTCCTGCTCCCTAGGGTTTTTTGGAATTCTACACGTGAATTACGAACACGCCGGGAAGGTGCCATTGGAGAGGAAAACCTGCAACTCGTGAATTTGAACTATTTTTAACAATTTTTAAGCCCGAATTACCTGAACTCTCCTAACTCAGATCACCCAGTGCGCTCTCTGCCCGCTGCGCCCTCGCTGGCGCCCGCTCGCCGGCTGCTTCCACCTGGCCCCGGGGTCCTCTGTGGGATTCCCACAGGATGCACCCAAGAGGGGCCGCACTTGCCTCTGCCGCCACCAGGAGGCGCCGCGGGGGCGATCGCGGGCACAGCAGTGGCCGCTCCGTTTGAGGAAGCCCCGTCCCCCGCCGCCCTGGACAGGCCTGGGGCGCCCGCTGCCCGGCTGCACGCTGACGGCGTCGTCCTGAGCCCACGGCAACGGCAACCTCCCACTCCGGGCGCGTCCCCGGGTCCCACCAGGCCCCGGTGGCACCTCGGCCAGGCTGCGTGGCCAGGGCCAGTCGTGGCCACAGGGCCCGCGTGGGCGTGAGGCTGGCTGCTCCCCCGCCCTCCACAGCCGGCGCTTGCTGGCCTCGTTCTGGACGTCTGGACCCTCCCGGGCTGCGTTTGGCCTCCCTGCCGCCTCCTTGCCCAGCCCCACCCCTGCGGCCCAGGTGGCTGCATCGCCCCCCAGCGAAGGCAAAGCTGGAGACAGTTCTCCCGCTGCCCGGGCGCCAAGGCGGGGGAAGCGGCACCACGCCGAGGTCGGTGGGACGTCATGCGTGGGCGGTGGCTTCGTGGCAAGGCCGGCGTGGCCCCTGGAGGAGGGGGCGGCCGCTCCTCGCTCCTGCAGACACCTGCACGTTCTCTCCCTTCGGTCCTCCTGGACAATCTTTTCAGGTGTTCTGGAAGTTTCCTGGAGCCGTTTCAGGTGCCGCTAATGCCCCCGGCGGGGACTGCAGACCTCTGACATCCGGCTCCTTCCACTTCAAACCGTGGGTCCCACACAAGGCACGTGGGAAACGGTCGCTTCTCGTGGGTTCTCCCCACCGCTGGGTCTTGCAGGTTCCACGACGCCAAGCTGCGGCGCCTCCAAGGGTAAGTGGGTGAACCCGTCACGGAGCCACGGGCACGTGCCCCTGACGTCCAGCAAGTGGGAGACAACGGGGGACAGACACCCCTGCCCCGCCCGGCACGACCGCAGGAGGGGCCGCCACGGGCCTTTGGGGGACGGTGCCCACTGCAGAGGAGGGGGACTAGGGGCGGGGAGGTGGGCCCGGTGCTCCCGTGGCCCCTGCCCCTGCGGTCAGCCCGAGGGAGCTGCTCTGAAAGCCTGAGGGCGGGAAGGGCCCTGGGGTCGCAGGGCTGGGGAAGCGGGTGGTGGGGCAGGGGCGTGGGGCGCAGGCTCTCAGCCCGCCTCAGCTGGGGGGGTACGGAGGGGGAGCGGACACAGGGCAGGTGGGCGGGGGCACGGGCGGGGCCCCTCCCGGGTCCTGCTGCCCAGGGGGCTGGCGGCTGATGTGCAGGCAGGGAGGGGACCGGGGCGGGGGGACAGTGAGATTCTGGGCCCCGGCAGACACGGGCGCTGCGGCCCTCCCAGGAGCTGTGCCCCACAGGTGCCCCCGACAGCTGCCTCCGGCCGTGGCTGAGGACAAGCCTTCCCAAACCGCTCCACCCACCCACGCCCTCCTGCCCGAGCATAGCCCAGCACCCCCCGACCCTGTCCCGGGGCCCTCTGCACAGGCTGTGCCTGGGGGTCCCCGTCATCTCCTCTGCACCCTGTTCTTTTCCACTGGCTTCCGAGAGCTGCCTGTGGTGCCTCCTCCTCCAGGCCCTGCAGGCCACCCCTGCGCCTTCCTGGGCGCTGGCTCTGCTCTCGGGGAGCCCAGTGCTTCCATGGCCACCCAGGAGCCCTCTGAGACCCCCAGTCCTGGCCCACAGCAGGTCAGGTGCACTGCCAGCTGGGTCCTCGCCCCAGGCAGAGTGGCTCGAGCCCCCCAAATTGCCCAGGGTGACCCAAGGATGGGACACGGGAGCACAGAGCAGAGGAGCATCCAGTCCACGCTCACTGGGGGCCGTGCCAGGGACGGGGTGGGTGGGGGACATGCCCAGCGGAGGCTAAAGGGGAGAGCGGCTGGCAAGACGGCGTGACCACCGCACCACACGCTGAGCCCCCAAGGCCGGCGCCACGTGCCACACCCTCCCGCACGCCAGGCAGACGGGGAGGCTGAGGCACGGGGGGCGTCCATGTGTGTCATGGCTCGTAAGTGAATGTGGACCGTGGGCCGTTGGCTCCCGGAGTGGGAGGGAGGGTGGGGGCTGCCAGGGGAGGGGCGAGGCCAGGCCCCTCGCCCTCCCTGCACAGACGTGGCCGCGACACCTCGCCCCTCGGAACCGCCCCTCTCACCCCCTTGGTGGAATCACACGACAGTGCGCGCGAGAGGGGACACTGAGCTGAGGCCCGGCCGGCCCCGGGGTCCTCTGGGGACCCCAGCAGGAGGCGCTGAGCAGCTGAGCGCCCTGAAAAGCCTCGTCTGGGGAGGCAGCCAGCTGCGGAAGGGAAGCGGCTGGACAAGAAGCAGGAGGCCAAGGGGCCCGGAGGCCACGACCCGTTCCCGTGGGAGGGGCAGCCGCGGAGACGCTGAGCCGAAGCCTGCGCCGGGCTCGCTCGGGGAGGCGCTCCCGGCCGCCGCACTGCCCCCACCGCGCTGCCCCCGCGCACGTGGAAGGGCAGAGCCCGCCCGGCGGTGACCCCGGCAGCACTCACCCGGTTAAAGCGCTTGGCTTGGAAGAGGTGGCCGTTGGCGCGGTACAGCTTCCTCCATCTTCTGGCTCCGCGGCGGTAGATGGATTCTAGGAGGAACACCAAGAAGGCATAAGGGCACGGCACGCGCCCGCCACGTCCCCCTGGGCTCGGCCATGGGAGCTGCGCGTCGCCGCCCGCTCACTCGGTCCTCGTCTCGTCACGGCACAGGGGCTGCCCGGAAAGCCCGCGGCCCTGGCGGGGTCGGGGACGCCCTCCCTCTGCTGCGGCGCGCGGTGTCCCCTCGGGCGGGGCTGGGCACCGGGCACCGGCCACCGCGCCGTGCGGCCCTCCGGGCCCTGCTCGTCCTGCCTCGCTCCCCCTGCCAGCCTCCGTCCTCCGGGCAGCTCCTGCCGAGCAGAGCCCTGCCGTGCGGGCACCGCCGCCCACCCGCACGTAACCGCCGAGGGAGGCAGAAGTGAGCAAACGGCCACCAAGTTAAATTTCCGAATCACAAGCCACCACAGCGTCATCCCTGGAACAGGCACGACGTAACTCAAAGCTGCGATGAATAACGCCTCGTGTGAGAAGCGCCAGGCTAAATTTACCACCAGAACGGCGGGTTTTATTTTTCCTTAAAAACGCTCCTAACTTCGCCCCTCCAAAATGCTCTGAAACAAGCGTCTGCGAAAAGAGCCTTCACAAGTGTGGCGCACAATGGAGAGCTTTGTGCTTTTATGAAATCCTGCGGCAGGGGCCACCCTCACGAGCGTCAGGAAGGTGCCGGGGACGGGCTAATGTGGAAATTGTAACGGAATGTTTTTAAAACAAGCAAATTACCAGCTTGGGCTGGAACCTGCCGAAATCGGGTCACGGTGATTGCAAAACCTGCTTCTCTTCCTTTAAATGGGAAACCGAGCAGGAAACCGAGAGGCCGGCTCTCGGGGAGCGCGCCCGAGCCCGCGGGCCACAGCGGCTGGCCGTGCACCACCCCCCGCGGCCTGGGCTCCAGGGGGCCCGGGGGCCCCCGACCCTCGGCCGAGCCCACGGGAGCAGCACCGCCCCCGCCCCCCCACCCCAGATGTCCTTCCTCTGGCCTCAGGCCCGGGGCCCGCGGGGCGGCAGGATGCCAGGGGTAGGCCCCAACACGCTTCTGCCCGCGGCGATGGCACTTCCTGCCACCCCCGGCCCTCCGGCCCACCGCCCGCTCACGCCCCAACTGTGGGACAGACCGGCCGCAGGGCTTTGGGCTCGCTGCTCTGCCCAGAAGAGCTACGAAAATTCGAGAACTGCCCAATGGATGCTGGAAGACATGGAGCATGGGCAGCCTGTGCCCAGGAGGTCAGGGGCCCGGCTGGGGGGGGCGCCACAAACGGCGAGGGGAGCTGAGTCCCGGCCTCGCGCCAAACGCAAGACCAGCTCCTCGGAGAGTAAGGAAAATCAGGAGGAAGTGTGGGAGGAACTCCCAAATCCAGGGAAAGTGGAGCCCGCGGAGCCGGGGGCCGAGGTGCGCGGTCGTGGCGAGGCTGGTGCGTCTCCACTCGCCAACTGGTGATCCAGGCCGAGCAGGCGGGTGGACAGTGCTGGGCTTGTCACCGCGGGCGCTGGGGGCGGAAAGGGGCAGGACACAGACGAGGCCTCCGTGTGGCGCCCTGGAACCGGCCCGGGGGGGGGCTCAGCCCACGGTGCAGGGCCACGAAACCTGGTGAACGTGCGGACGTGGGCCACGCGAGGTCCCTCCGCCAGCCAGGCAGCGGCTGTGGACGACCTCTGCTTCCACGTGCCCACCCACACACGTGAGACGAGGGCGCCGGACACCCACGCGCCGGGGCCTGAACCCCAAAGCACAACTCGGCCCCCAGGACACAGGCGAGGGGGCGCGGGGCCCGTGATCCCCGCACAGACAGAGCCGGCCACTCCTCGCGCGCCCGTGGGCCCTGACCGGTGCCCTCGCGTGGGGGCCGACGCCGCGGAGGGACGAAACTTGCTCAGCTCGATGGCGCGAGTTCAGGACAGGATGCGATGGCCTCGTGCCAGGTCGCCGATGGAGACCGCGGAGCTGCGACGGCCCGGGGAGGCCGCTGACTGGGCAGAACCCAGGTGACGAGGTGGCCGAGGAGCAGGCGCGCGTGTGCCCGTGACGGGCCCAGAACCCGGCCGCATGCGGGAGATGCCGGCGCAGTCCTGCCAATCCTCCAGGAAGTCGACCTGAGCGGGCGGCTGACCTCGAAGCCGAGCACATGCTGGGCACTTGCTGCACAGGGCTACATGAGGCCACGTGCAGGCCACGTGCAGGGCCACGTGCTTGGCACTTGCTGCGCGGGGCTACTTGAGGCCATGTGCAGGCCACGTGCAGGGCCACTCGCAGGCCACGTGCTGGGCACTTGTTGCGCAGGGCTACATGAGGCCACGTGCAGGGCCACGTGCAGGGCCACGTGCTTGGCACTTGCTGCGCGGGGCTACTTGAGGCCATGTGCAGGCCACGTGCAGGGCCACTCGCAGGCCACGTGCTGGGCACTTGTTGCGCAGGGCTACATGAGGCCATGTGCAGGGTCACGTGCTAGGCACTTGCTGCGCGGGGCTACTTGAGGCCACATGCAGGGCCGCCGCGTACAAGGCCATGTGCTGGGCACGTGCTGGGCCACGTGCAGGCCGCACCACTTCCTCCCTGCCCACTAAGAAGAACAATTTGGAGCAGTGACCCTCGTAAGAGGAGACGAGCTGACGCTGTTGCACAACCTGTGGCCCATGACCGCTGAGTGTTGCGCTATCGCAGCCGTGGAGCTGCCACCGGAGCAACTAGCTGAAGTCACCACGCAGCAGGACCCTGGCACGTGGCTGTGGGTGGGCGGGGCCGCCTCAGAAAGGCCGAGTGAGAGGTCCCCGGCTGAGCCCAGGGGCCAGGGCAGCCCACGCCCACCGTGCCCGTCGGCTCGGCGGCTGCGCCACTGCCCTGGCAGGAGCCTTCGGAGCCCTGGTGGGGGCCTGATGCCGTGGCCCCACCCACCGAGCCGGCGGCACCGGGCGCACAGCCTTGACCTGGGGAGAACGCAGTGAAGGCAACGACGGGAGCCCCTGACACAGCGGCCCCACGGCCAATTGCCAAGTGGACAACAGCAGCCAAGACGTCACGGGCTGGAGCCACGCAGGCCGCTGTGACATCCTGCCACGTAAGCCGGCGCCTGCGCATCTCCACGGCCGCCGGGCTTCAGTCAGACCCGCCTGGTCCTCTTGGCGACAACTTTGATCTCCTTAAAGGTTTATTTCATTCATTTATGCCCCGACCCGCCGCTGTCCGCTCTTTGTCGTTTGCTGTGTGCTCTGTGTCTGCTCGTCAGGAGGCCCCAGGAACCGAACTCAGGACCTCCCAGTCGGGAGACAAGAGCTCAGTCACCTGAGCCACCTCAGCTCCTGCCCGCTGTGTCTCTCATCATCGTTCTCTTTGTGGCTCATCTTTTTTCTTTTTAAGTAAGACTTATTTATTTTCCCCCTCCTGCTCCCCGGCTCAGTTTTTCCAGTCTGCGTCCATCCACTGTGTGATCTTCTGTATCTATTTCTCTTATTGTCTTCTCTTCTCATTTTCTCTCCTCTAGGATTCACCAAGATTCGATTCTGGGGACCCCTGACGTGGAGACAGTTTCCTTCAATTGCGCCACCTCAGTTCCTGGTCTTTGCTGCGCTTCACCCTGACTCTCTCTCTTGCTGTGTCGTCATCTTGCTGCGCGACGCACTTGCGCGGGTGTTGGCTCACCGCGTGGGCACTCACGCAGGCACTCAGCACGCCACGCAGACACGCTTTCTCTTATTTTTCACCAGGCGGTCCCAGGGATTGAACCTGGGTCCTCCCACAGGGCAAGCGGAGGCCCTGTCACTCGAGCCACATCCACTTCCCTGCTGTGTCCGCTGGCCATGCCAGCCCGTCACGCCAGCTCGCTGTCCAGCTCGTCTTCTCCAGAAGGCACCGGGAACCAAACAAGGGCCTCCCGTGCGGCAGGCGGGAGCTCAATCGCTTGAGCCACGTTCACTTCCTGTAACTTTGTTTTTTAGGACACACTTACATTGGCATAAAAACTGCCAAGAAAGCGGAGAACAGTGTGCGGGGATCACGGCACCGGCGTCCACTGCTGCCGCCCACACTGGTCCAGTGCTGTCCTTACAGCAAGTGTCCACTTTGCCAGCGTCCGGGCTGCGTCCAGGCGTCCTTGGTCCCAATGTCTAGCACCCAGGCTGCATCCTCGTGTCTGAGGCCCCCAGCTCCCACCCAGGACCCCACTCACGTGTACCGTCGCGGTTGCGGGGGTTCCTCCCACTTCCCTTATGCCCGAGGCCGGCAGCTGTCGAGAGCACCTGACTCGGTCTGACGTTTTTCTCGTGCGCAGATGGGGTCACGGCCTGGACTTCTGAGTCAGCTGTGAGCACCTTCCTGGAGAAACCAAAACATTCCCACGACGGCAACCACCAAAAACCAAAATCTGGGAAGCAGACTTGGCCCAGTGGTTAGGGCGTCCGTCTACCACATGGGAGGTTCACGGTTCAAACCCCGGGCCTCCTTGACCCGTGTGCAGCTGGCCCATGTGCAGTGCTGATGCACACAAGGAGTGCCGTGCCACGCAGGGGTGTCCACGCGTAGGGGAGCCCCACGCGCAACGAGCGCACCTATAAGGAGAGCCGCCCAGCGCGAAAGAAAGTGCAGCCTGCCCAGGAATGGCGCCGCCCACACAGAGAGCTGACACAGCAAGATGACGCAACAAAAAGAAACACAGATTCCCGTGCTGCTGACACAAGTGGACACAGAAGAACACACAGCGAATGGACAGAGAGAGCAGACAAGGGAGGGGAGGGCAGGAAAGGGGAGAGAAATAAATAATAAAAAAAACACAACAAAATCTTTCAAACTCTGGACACTTTTCCAGAAGGTTCCCTGACCGAAGGCCCCGAGCCCCTCTCCTCCACCTGGGCTGGGGTGGACCCAGCTGCTCCTGCCCACCGGCCACGGTGCTGCCAGGCCGCGCCGTTGTTTGCTGATGCCCCTGGAGACGATTCTGGTGGACAACGCTCCCGAGGCAGCCAGGGGACGTGGGGACAAGGAGACGCAGGAGTGGACACAGCTGCCCGTCCCGGGCGGCGACCTCACCGACGCCCTTCACGTGGAGGTGCCGTGGCGCAAGGACGCCCCCAGTTGCTCGTTTGCGTGGGAGGCCGAGCTCTGGCGAGGTGGGGTGCCTGGGCTGCCGGAGTGGGCCTGAGCACGTTCCGGCGCCTTCCGGGCAGCGGCTGGCATGCCTCTGAAGGGGACACGCTGACCCCACGTGGAGTCCCGGACAACACGGGCCCGGCAGCGTCCGGCAAGCGTGGCCTGCTTTCCTCCTTCCAGCCCCCGCTCAGACTACCTCAGGAGAAGCCCCGGCTTTTCTTTGGAATTCTATAATTAGGACGGCCCGGGTGAATTTTAACGAGCTCTGTTTCCACGGCAACCTGGTGTCTTGAGCGCTCTGACAAGTCGAGAGAAGAAAACACATTTTTAAAAACCTAGCATCGAGTCAGGCTGGGACCCTTTGGGGTCTGGGGCGTTGCGGCCCCTGTAGCCGATGCCCCCTGCGGTGGCGCTGGAAGTACCCAAAGCAACCGTGTCCTCAGAGCCGGCCCGTCCCCACGGGTGACCCCCGGCAGGGCCTGAGGATGTCCCACCAGCGGAGCGGGGTCAGGGTGGTCGAGAGCCTTCCGCTGGGTCCCTTGTAGCCGGGTGAAACCGGAGAGCCGGGGGGGCAGGGTTCAGAGAGGAAACCGAGGCCCCAGAGCTGGGGGCGAAGGTCGGGCCGCAGGCGTCAGGGGTGCAGGGGCGCGGGCAGGCGAGGGCAGGGGCCACAGGTGAGGGAGGGGACCACAGGTGAGGGCGGGAGGGCCGCAGGTGAGGGCGGGGGGCTGCAGGCGAGGGCGGGGGCCACAGGTGAAGGTGGGGCCGCAGGTGAGGGCGGGGGGCTGCAGGTGAGGGCAGGGGCCGCAGGTGACGGGGCCACAGGTGAGGGCAGGGGCCGCAGGTGAGGGAGGGGGCCGCAGGTGAGGGCGGGGGCCACAGGTGAGGGAGGGGGCCGCAGGTGAGGGCGGGGGCCACAGGTGAGGGAGGGGGCCACAGGTGAGGGAGGGGGCCGCAGGTGAGGGCGGGGGCCGCAGGCGTCTGTGGTGCAGGGGCGCCGGCTGATGCCCAGGTGTAGACGTTCTTCTCAACCCTGGGACTGTCAGCTTAAAAGTTAAAACACCTGCACTTCTGACGGCAGCCCAGGCTGGCCTGTCGCCTTTGCAGCGAACCAGAAGAGAACGCGGCACCAGGACAGCAGGGCGCTGCGACGGCCAATCCAAAAGCCTAACGGCCCCGTAGCTGGGTGCAGCAGTTTTATATTATTGAGGGATTCCAGAAAGAAATACTGGATTATGTTTCTAACCCGAGCTGTACCTGGGCATGATGGAGTTATGATGAGGGCGTTGAGTCCCTGCCCCTTGGTGGGTGGGACCCACAGATAAAACGCAAAGGACAGAGTTAGGGATTTTAATGTTGGAGTTTTGATGTTGGAGTTTGATGCTGAAGACTTCAACTGGAGCCCTGGAAAGTAAACTCACAGAGGAAAAGCCCCAGGGAGGAAGGAACCTTGAACCCAGAGAGAAGCAAGCCCCAGGAACGTAGGAACCCAGGAGGCCTGAGCCCTCGCAGATGCCGGCAGCCATCTTGCTCCATATAGACTTTGGTGAGGGAAGTAACTTATGCCTTATGGCCTGGTATCTGCAAGCTCCTACCCCAAATAAACACCCTTTATAAAAACCAACCACTTCCTGGTATTTTGCATCAGCGCCCCTTTGGCTGACCGACATTGGGTGAGGGGAAGACGTGGGAGAACGGGAGGTGCGGCAGAGAAGGCCCCGGCTGCTCGAAGGAACCGCGGGGAGAGATGCGGACGTCACGGGTATTTGCAGGTGTGTGCAGTGTGTGTGCAAGGTGAGTACTGCATGTGTGTACAGGGGCGTGTGCACCTGTGCAAGGTGAGTATGTGCATGTGTGCGCGCAGTGTGTGTGTGTGTGTGTGCATACGGGGCGTGTGCACGTGTGTGTGCGGGGTGGGTGGGAGGGCGCGCACAGCAGCCCTGGTGGCCTCGTGGTCGGCTGCTGTGGCCGGCGCGTGGGCCGGGCTGCCAGGAGGTGAAGACGCACCCCCACGAGGCACGGCCCGATGCGCGTCAACACAGCTTCCTGTACTGACCGCTCTCCTACCTCCCGGTTGAGAATCAGATTAAAAACACAAAGCTTGTAAACCGTTAACGATGACCCTGAGATACGAGGGGACGCCCGGCCCCGGGGCCTCCCCCCGAGCTGGGCCTGACGGACCGGTCCTCGGCCGAGGAGCACGTGCCACTGGGGCCCTGTCCACACGAGCCACACGCGTTCCGGCCCCTTCCCCACGATCCCGCTGCAGGGAAGGGGTCTCGTGCGAAGTCGCCGCAGGGACTAGATAAACCAAGAAGCCCAGAGCCCAGTGGGCGCTCGTGTGGACAGCCGCTGCTCTCGCTCACCGCGCGGCTGCGCCCACCTCCTCGCCACAGTCCAGCTGGCCAGGCTCTGCACTGACCGCGGCCATCCCAGGAGGGGCCACCGCCCAGCCTGAGGGTCGGAGGTCACGGCCCCCAGCAGGGCGACACGCAGGACCCCGACTGACCCCTGGGGCGATGTGGACTCGGCTCTGGTGCTCGGACATGGTCCCCGACGGAGCCAGCAGAGACGCTGTGGAGCCCACACGGACGTGCAAACGTGCGGCCCAGCCTCCGCACAGGGGGGCCGGCAGGACTGACTGGGCTGGCGCAGGGGGGCAGGGACGCGCCGAGGCCACAGGACACCTGCCGAGGCCGACGCGCCCGCCCCACTCCGAAGGGGCCAGGAGGTGATCGTGGCAAGCCGGGGCAGGCGGGTGGCAGCTCCGCACCCCCAGGGCGCCCCAAGACCCTCCGCTGGGGCTGTCCCCACACCCCTCCCTGTCCAGGCGGTTGCTCGGTCACCTTCACCAAGGATAAAACGAGCGCCGAGTGCCAGGGGCTGCGTGGGTTTCTAAGTGAGACGCTGACGCACGGGCGCCTCCTGCTTCCTGGGAGCCATGGCTGAGCCTGGGGGCTCCCCCAAAACCCGTCCAAGCCCTCACCCCGCACCTCAGAACGTGCCCTTGGAAAGGAGTCACTGAAGACGGAACTGGTCAGTGACGTGGTCACCGTGAAGCCGGCTGAGTCCTAGCCCGACAGAAGACGTGTGGACACAGACGGACGAGCCACGGGACACGGGACAGAGGCGGCTGCAGCGTGGGCCCCGGGCGCCAAAGGCCCCTCCCCCGAGGCTGGAGGGAGCGGCCCTGCCTCGCCCCGGCTTTGAGCTCCGGCCTCCAGCGCGGCGAGGGGCACACGTCTGTCGTTGTACGCGCCCCGAGGAGCACTCTGCCCCGGGCAGCCAGGGCGGCCCTCGGGGCCCAGGAGGCTCAGGAGCCATCCTCGGGCCTCAGTGTGCCCCTTGACAGGACTCCAGGGGCCGGGGTGGCCACTTGGGTGCTTCGGGAAGGGGTTATGCTGTAACTGCTCTGCTTTCCAGTCGCTTCCACACTGGGCTGACGTGAATTATGCTTGCAGGAAATCGCCGGAAGGCCAGCGAATGTCTCAGAACATCTCTGCAAAAACACATGCCGATGCCCAAGCAGCCCTGCCTGGACACAGCCTATTTCCAGGGGGCTTCCCCCAGGGATGCGTTTTAGGACCGCTTGCTGCCTCTGCACTGGACGGGACCAGAGCCGGCCTCGGGGCTGAAGGCCGGAGGCCCCGGGCGGTGGTGGGCGAGCCGGCAGCCCACGACTGCAAGGTCACGCAAGGGGCAGGGCCGAGGGCGAAGGGCAAGTCGGCCCAGCCGTCCTTCCGGGAGCAAGCCAGGAGGGACGCGGCGCGCAGGCGTGATGGGCACGGCCCCTGGCCGCACGTGGGTGCTCCGCCATCGGGCCCACCTCCGCAGGGCCCCGCCCGCCTGGCTTTACCACAACTGCCCTGAGTGCCGGGGCCCTCGGCTGTGCTCTTGACACGTCACAATCCACACGAACGTCACAATGGGCTTATTTTCAAAACCCCCAATACGAATTTTTATTTTTGGTTTTTTGTTTTAAAGATTTTAATTTTTAATTTATTTCTCTCCTCTTCCTCCCCCCCCACATTGTCTGCTCCCTGTGTCCACTCACTGTGTGTTCTTCTGTGTCCGCTTCTGTTGTTGTCCGCGGCACGGGAATCTGTGTTTCTTTTTGTTGCGTCATCTTGCTATGTCAGCTCTCCGTGTGTGCGGTGCCATTCCTGGGCAGGCTGCACTTTTTTCACGTGGGGTGGCTCTCCATGCGGGGTGCACTCCTTGCACGTGGGGCTCCCCTACGCGGGGGACACCCCTGCGTGGCACTCCTTGCACGCATCAGCACTGTGTGTGGGCCAGCTCACTACCCGGGTGGGAGACCCTGGAGACTGAACCCTGGACCTCCCATGTGGTAGTGGGTGCTCTATCGTTGACCCAAATCCGCTTCCCTCTGTTTTATTTTATTTCTTTGAGGTACCGGGGGCTGGGGACTGAACCCAGGACCTCGCATGTGGGAAGCCGGTGCTCAGCCACTGAGCCACATCTGTGCCAAGGATTTTTACTTCGATCACTTGGAATTACGGGTCGAGATGGGGAGAACTGCCTCCCGCACGAGGTGGCGGATTCCGTGACGTCTGCCGCTGACGCCGAGAGGCGGCCCTGCTGCAGGCACTGCGCTTCGCACTGCTCTACGGTGCGACTTCCGCAGTCTCACTTCCTATTTGGCTGTACCTGGACTAAGAGACGCGCAGGCCTCGGCTTTATCACAACCGACACCATCTCCAGACGGGGGGAGCGGCGGCTGGACCCCCTCCTTCCAACCCAGACACCCTCACCCACCGCCCACCGCCCGCCCGGGGCTTCAGGGGAACGCAGAAGGCGGGGTGGAGGCCACGTCCTCCTGCCCCGACCTCCTGGACGGTGTTTGCGAACGACGTCCGTAGACATTCCCTTCCTCGGTTAAGGAGGTTGACTTTTACTCCCGGTTCCAAGTTCCTATCACATATCGTATCAGGTTTTATCAAGTGCCTTTTTTCATCTGTTGAGACGCTACAGCTTTTCTCTTTTATTCTGTTAATAGAGTGAATTATAGAGATTGATTTTTAAAATGTTACTCATTTATTTTTAATTGGATAAACATACACAAGAATCACTGTAACCATTTTTGTGGACAATTCTTGGACCCTGAGTGTGTTGACGATACTGTGGAACTTTCGCCACTATCTATTTCCAGACTCTTTTCCTCATCCAAACCCAAACTCCTACTCAGCAGTAACTCCCCAGGCCCTCTACCCACTCTGGTGACGACGATTCTGCTGTGTCTATGAATTTGCTTATTCTAAGTATTTCACATCAGAGAAATCCCCAGAACATCTGTCCTCCGGTGTCTGGCTCACGTCACTCAACGTGCTGGAAGGTTTCAAGCTCGCCTGATCAAAGATTAGGGCTTTGAGTCCATCACGTCCATAAGGCGTGGCTCGGGGCTGAGTCCCCGCCCCTCGGTGGGCTGAAATAAATGGACACTCACTCAAGAAGACACAAGAAAAGAGTGAGCGCCACAGACACAGCAGAAGAGAGAACTTTGATCCCACGGGCAGAGAGAAGAGCCGTTCGCCTGATAGTCTGCAGCTGACCCTGCAGTGGGAGGCCGAACCTCACAGAGACCAGCCGCCATCTTGCTGCCACGCGGGGCCACGGACTCTGGTGAGAAGGCGGCTTTGCGTCGGCCTCTTTGGGGCCTGGTAACGGTAAGCTTCTACTCCAAATAAACACCCTTTACAAAAGCCAGCAGATTTCCAGTCCTTTGCATCAGCACCTGTTTGGCTATTACGGTGTCTTCCTATTCTCTTTTTTGCCCAACAAAATAAGGCGTTTCTTTTGTTCCCAGCACTGGACTCGCCTGACGCCTAAGGTGCCACACTCAACCCACACAAATAAATCGGGTCGCATGAGCCTCTACGCCCGACAGTGTGCACTGCACGGTGGCCCAAGCCCTCCCCCTCCTCTTTATCTCAACACCCTTGACCTTGACCCCTGCCTCATTCGGCCGCATCCCCTGGAAGCACCCCGCCTCCGGGTCTCCCTCGGATGCCCCGTGGCAGACACCCTCCCTTCAGCCTGGACGCCACGGGCTTTCAGAAACGCCGCTACTTCACGTGCCACCGAAGAGGGGCAACGATGCCAATTTAACTGGGACACGGAACTGCCCGAGGCTCCCTAACTCAGGTGTCGGGAGGCAAGAAGCCCATCCTGGGAGTGGGGGACGCCGCGGCAGCTCGGGACGCCCGTCTCCAGGGGGGGTTCGGTGAGACCACTGCCCGCCGGCCGCTGGGGGTCTCGCCTGCGCCTCGCCCCTACCCCCCGGGGCGACCTCCGGCAGGACGAGCTCCCCCAAACCCACCACTAGTGGGACTGGGAAAACCGGGAGACGATCGGGGGGCTGGCCTCGGGGAGAGCGCTCCGGCCGCCGCCCCCCGCGCCTCTGGGGCAGGACGCAGGGCCTGGGGGGCGGGGAGGGGCTGTGCTTTCTGTTGTACGTTTTGTTTCACTTTGACAAACCCCAACCTTTAAAGACATGCCCCGAATCACGGGATCTGCAGAGACCCCGGCCCAAACCCCAGGCGCAGCCGGGCCCCAGGAGCGTGGAGGGGCCAACCCACCTGGGCCTCCCACCTGCAGGGGTCCACAGATGCGCTGTGGATGAGGCAGGGGGGGCACAAGGCACAACGGGTCCTGGGTCAGCCTTGGAGGGCGCCTCCCAGCTGCTGCCTTCTCCAGCTGCTCCCTCCCCCCAGCTGCTCCCTCCCCCCAGCTGCTCCCTCCACCCCAGCTGCTCCCTCCGGATGCTCCACTCTGGCCTCACGACCTCCCCTGTGCATCCACCTGTCTGCCAGACACCTGCATCTCCCCCTCTTCACCAGGTTCTGCCTCTCCAGCCTCCGGAGCTGGGCCGACCCCTGGCCTGATGGGGGGAGCCTTCCCTGACATGCCCCTGGCCCCCAACAGGTGGACCTGCCCAACAGGGAACCCCGAGTCCTCGCCACCCGCCCCGGCCCCTGGATCTGAGACAAGCCCAGAGGTCGGCGCGGTGGGAAGGGGGCCCACAGGCTCCGTCCACGCAGGCCCTGCAGCCTGTGACCACGACGCCGTTCGGAAGAAGCATCTTTGCAGGTGGAATCGAGGGAAGGACTCAAGGTGAGAGTGTCCTCGGCGGCCCCGGTGGGCCCGAATCTAGTGCCAAGTGTCCTGATACGAGACGCAGAAAAGAGGTGGCTGTGCTGGGAGTCAACAGACGGATCTGGGGGAAACGGACTTTGGCCCAGTGGTTAGGGCGTCCGTCTACCACATGGGAGGCCCGCGGTTCAAACCCTAGGCCTCCTTGACCCGTGTGGAGCTGGCCATGCGCAGGGCTGATGCGCTCAAGGAGTGCCGTGCCACGCAAGGGTGCCCCCCGCGTGGGGGAGCCCCACGCGCAAGGAGTGCGCCCGTGAGGAAAGCTGCCCAGCGTGAAAAGAAAGAGCAGCCTGCCCAGGAATGGCGCCGCCCACACTTCCCGTGCTGCTGACGACAACAGAAGCGGACAAAGAAACAAGACGCAGCAAATAGACACCAAGAACAGACAACCAGGGGAGGGGGGGAAATTAAATAAATAAATAAATCTTTAAAAAAAAAAAAAACAAACCAGACGGATCTGGAACCTGGCGCGAAGTCCGCGTGGACACAGTAACCCCGACACGGCAGCTGGAGGGCCCTCCCCGAGGTTCTGCCCCTGGGAAGACTTACCCCAGAGGCGGGAGCAGCCCCGGGTGGGCCCTCCTGGGAGACTGACGGGAAATAAGCAGTCAAAGCGTGGAACAGCTGGAACCCCTCCCCTGCCATTAGCAAAGGGTGGGAAAATGGGCCGTTCAAAGGGCAGGCACCGGGCCTGCTCTGCCGCTCTCGCTGGTGGACGCTCTGCGCACTGCTCTCGCCGTTTTTCCTCTGCCTTGTGGCCACGCAAGTAAATCTAGGGATTTATAACCCATAATGGGAAACTGGAGCCTGTCAATCAGCCCTCTACCACTTTTCAGCCCCTTCCTCTACCTGGGACCCCTGCTCTGTTATTTTCTCCCATTTCTCTTCTTTCCCTACCTGAATAAATTACTGGCCTAATTCACCCGAGTGCTCTTGAAATTCACTTCTCCAGCATAGCCAAGAACCTAGATAAAATCCGGTAACTACGTGACGCTGAGGATCTGGGGTGACGCACCAGCGCCCTGGCCTGACGCAACTGTGACGGCGCCGTGGGGGGAAGGCGGCTGGGCAGAACATGGGACGATTTCTGCAATTCCCAAAGAGTCTGCGATGATTTCCAAATTAGAACATTCAAGAAAAGGCTTCGCAAACGTCAGCTGACTTCAAGGCACAGGACTTCAATTTTAATCTGATTCAAAACCTCCAACTATTCTTTAAATTGAGACAGTTGAGGGATGGAACACCATCCGCCCACCTGGTGACGTCCAGAGCCCCGTCGGCGCTGCTGCGTGTCTGTGGGAGCCGCAACTGGTGGATGACGTGGCGCTCGGGATCGGGCGCTGGGGGCAGGGGCTGGCCAGGGTGACTGGCAGGGCCGGCGATGGCTACACAGGGCCACGTTACTGGATTCTTTCTTCTTCTATAGAGGGTGGAGTTTTTCATACTAAAAAGCTTTAAAAAACCACCTGCCCAGTCCCACTCCATCTCCCCCAGCCCCTCCCGGGCAGGTGGGAGGAAAAGCCAGCCGCACCTGGAGAAGGGACGAACCGGACAGTGAAGGGTGACGCCCTGCGGGAAGGACTAACACCGAGACACCGACAGTCTCCCCCTCAGCTCACGACTCACAGAATGGCTTGCCGTGGCCTTCCCGGGCGAGACGCGGGGGCCTGGACGTCCCTGTCTCCCCCAGGGCCACCTGCCCGCTCGCCTGTAACACCCGGCAGCCGGGATGTCAGGCCCAGAACGAAAGCCTGTCCCCCAGCCCCCCA
The DNA here is from genome assembly GCF_030445035.2 of Dasypus novemcinctus. Classification (NCBI taxonomy): domain Eukaryota; kingdom Metazoa; phylum Chordata; class Mammalia; order Cingulata; family Dasypodidae; genus Dasypus; species Dasypus novemcinctus. Next base: position 130,932,597 of record NC_080681.1, read on the forward strand.
GCTCCCCAGCCGTCTGATGGGGTTCACGTCATCATGATGTGCAAGTCCAGCTCCACACAGAATTAACTCGGCTGGATCAAGGCTGGAAAGCGAGCCACGAGGCGACCCAGTGGTGGACTCAGACAGGGGGCCAAAGGCCTGCAGGAAATCCACGGTCACCACAAGCAAAATACTTCTGTGCAAGAGAAATGCTCAAGAAATAGAGAAGATAATCCACAGAATGGGAGAAAAGAATTGCAAGCCACACCTCAGGTAAAATAAAGAACTTTTATAAGACAACGACCTAATTAGAAAAGGGACAGAGGACTTAAAAAGACTTTTTTCCAAAGATAATCAAGCACTTGGGGAGCACAAGAAAAGCTGCTCAAAACTGTCCCGGTCAGGGAAATGTAAATCAACACTACGAGATAAGGCTGTTATCAAAAACAGGAAATGGGTGTTGGCTGGGAGGCAGGGACCTGGAAGTCCTCGTGGGGTGGGCACCGCGGGTGGGGCGGTGGGTGGGCAGCGGGTGGGGCGGCTGCTGTGGAAAACGGTTTGTCAGCTCCTCAGAGAGTTAAACGTGGAATCCCCACCAGGCCCCGCAAGCCCCCGGGGATGGGCCCCGAGAGTTGAAAGCAGGGACTCGAGCAGCCCCGTCTGCACCCCGTTCGTGGCAGCACTGCCCCCCAAAGCCCACGGGCGAAAACAGCCGTGGGACGAGGGGAGCACAGCACACGCTGCGGCGCGTTCGGCCTTAAGGAGGCTCTGAGACCGCAGCTGGAAGAGCCGCAAGCCGGTGGCCAGGCCAGGCCAGGCGCACGGGGCGACACGCACCACGGCCGTACAGGGGTGCGGGGACAGCACGTCTGCGTGGACGGAAGGGGGGCGCGGGCTTCTCCTGTAAACCAAGGAAACACTGAAGGACGTTCCTCGGCCACATCCCGGGCTGCCAAGCCCGACGGCTGCCCCTTCCCGACCGTCGGCCGCTCCCCCCCGAAGCCCCGTGGTGAGACATCGTGGCACCTGGGAGCCTTCCCCAGGCCGGGCCGCTCCCCGACCTCGGCCCGGCGCCTTTGGTCCACTGGGCAGCTGCAGTCCCGTGCCCACTCGGCCCCCGCGCCTGCTGCAGACGCAGGTGGGGGCCCCTCTGCGCAGCCCGTGCACCTACGTGTACCCTGCCCCGCAGCCCTTGGTGCCAGGTGGTGGGTTCTCCCGTCTCCATGCCCAGCGGAGCTCTGGTCGCGCTCCGTGGACTTGTGGCCGCGCTCCGTGGACTCAGCGCCGCTGCTGGCTCGCTCTCGGCCCTACCCTCAGGTGGGCTTGGGAGAGCAAATTGAAGCCACGCTGAAGGCTCCCGGGGACCCAGCCACGGGCTGCCACAGACCACGGACACGGGGGCTGCACAATGGGCTTCACACCAAGAGCCCCTGGAGGGCACAGACCCAGCGCAGCTGCGCGTCAGGAGAGGGGCACCGGGGCCAGGCCCCCAATGTGGGGGCCGCGAGCATCCCACTCCTGCAGCTGTGTACACCCCCTCCTCACGAGGTCGGGCCCTCCCCAGCACGAAAGGCAGGTAGGGGGGATGCGCACCCACCGAGGGACGACGGCGCTGGGGCGGGGCCTGGGTGGGGGCTGGACATCGGCTCCATTTCCCCCTGACCTGAAACTGCTGGAAGAAGTAGTCTATTTATGGAAACAACGGGAGCGCCTGTCCCCGGGCGGGGCCAGCCACGGCCACTCTCCCCCCAGCTGGCCGCGCAGGTTTGTCCTGACCCTTCCTGAAGGGGGTTGCATTTTTAGACTGCTTTGCTACAAAGTTGAAATAAGGAAAAGTCCACGAAGCTTCTAGGAACCCGTTATCGCCCAAAACACTCCAGAACACCCCTGGGGGCTGGAATTCCCGCACAGGAAACTTGGGAAGGCGAGTGAAATGCGCCCGGCAGGGGAGGGACGAAGGCGGGTCCAGGGGAAGGTGCCGCCCGGGACACGCCAGGGCCGCCACGCCACGCAAGCAGGCGCCCAGGGGCTGCCTTCCCAGGCCCCTCCCAGCACCGGCCCCCTGAGAAGGCTCCGGACCCCAGCGTCCAGCTGGGGGCGCCCGCGGCTTGCCCTGGCGTCTGCTCTGCCGCCACCGCCGCCACCGCCACGCCCGCGCCTGCATGAGCTTTGCTGCAGCAGCCCTGAATCTGTTTGAAGCATCTACCATGCATCAATTAGGCACCGACTGCGTGCCAGGCCCGGGCCAGGCCTGAGGACACACGGAATCGTTCCACTCACGAGCCTCCTGGGGCAGGAGTCCCCATGCTGTTGCTGCCAGAAACGGCCACAGGGTCTGGGTTCCAAGTGACAGACGAGGGCACGAGGGGGACGGCGGGCAAGGTGCACGTGTGTGCACACACGCGAGCACACGTGCACGTGCGCACACACATGCAGACACATGCACACGTGCACGGCATATATACACGCACACACATGCAGCACACATGCACGTGTGCACGCATGCAGACACATGCACACGTGCACGGCATATATACACACGCACACATGCAGTCCACACGTGCACACATGCAGCGCACACGCACAGGCACACAGTGCGTGCCCACGCATGCAGCGCACACGCACACACTTGCACGTCCACACGTGCACACATGCAGCGCACACGCACAGGCACACACATGCAGCACACGCACACTTGTGCACGCACATCTTCCTCTTTAACGGGATTCTGCGGCCTGGCTGCACCCCCATGCAGTCTCCCTGGAGCTTCTGCTCGCGAGGGGCCGAGGGGCCACACAATGGGTCAACAAGCCAGCAGGCAACACACAAGCAGCACGGGGGCCTATGGGGGTGGGGGCAGGCGCTGGGCCTCACAGCGGCAGCCACTCCCACAGTCCTCGTATTACAGGAGGGGAAACCGAGGTAGAGGGAGGCAGGTAGCCGGCTGGGGATGGCAGGGTGTGCGGCCTCAGCCGAGCGAGTGGACGAAGCTGCAGGCCAGTGGTCACAGGCATGAGACGCGAGCGGCAGGACTGTCTCCTGGAGTCTCCCAGGGCTCCGTGACAAGGCCACAGGAAAGAAAAGGGGGCAGCGCAGGCGCGTGGGGGCAGCCCGGCTAGAGGCTCCGCCAGGGCCGCTGCAGATTTCTTTCCTCCCGCGGGAGATTCCAGCCGCTCTAGGACTTGCGCTCACGAGAGGGGCTCACCCCTCCCCGGAGCCGAGCGTCCTAACGGCGCTGAGGACGTGCGGGCGCCCGCGGGCGCCACGACCAGGCGCGGGTCAGCGGCTTCCAGGGCCAGGTGCGAAGCTCCGCCTGCAGGGGCAGGGCAGCCGGCAGCACGGGCTGCGGCTCCTCGAGTCCCCTCCCGGCAGGACCTTTCCTAACGTAAAGTGACTTCCGACTGCGCTGCTCATTTTAAAGACGACAGACACGAGGCAGAGAGCGAGCGGGCGGACCCCAGGGACCCACGTGGGGGGCCAGCTCTCCACGACGCCCTGGGGAGAAATGTCCCGAGGACGGCGCTGCCGAAACCGCGGTGTGAATGTGTGTGCCTTCCTCGGTGGTCTCCGGCGAGACCACGCCCCTCTGAGCAGACCCCACCAGCCCCTAGAGCGACCCTGTCCCGGGCCCTGCGGCCAAAAAACCAACGGCCCACACAAGCGGTCATACCCGCGGCTTCTCCGGCCGGCCCTGCGTCAGCGCGTCAGCTCACCTGCTCACGCGCTGGCTCCCAGGCTGTGTGACCTCCGACCTCAGGCAAGCCCCTGCGCCTCTTCCTCACAGGTGGCTCCAGGCTCTGCGGGGGCTGTGGGGGGCGGGGGCAGGAGTGAGAGGAAGTGGGGGTGGGGGGCAGAGCTTGGCCTGGAGGCCACGGGTCAAGGGGGGTGGGTGTGAGGGCAGCAGGTGCCTGGCCGGCCAGCCCCCAGACTCTGTGCAGACCCCCAGGCCGTCCCCACCGACCTCAGCGCCTGCGCCCCCCAGGGAGACTCCACTTTTTCACCCGAGTAGCTCTCTGGGCTCCTGAGCTGGGCGAGGCGGTCTCAGAGGGGCGTCTGCAGAGCGGCTCCCCTGTCCTCGCCCAAGGAGCTGGCCGTGAGGCGCTGCTGGGCCAGGTAGGGACGGAGTGTCGAGGGCAGAGGGCTGGGGAGCAACTCCAGGCCCAGCCTCGGGGGTCAGGGGGCGCCCAGCGGGAAGAGGCAGCCAGGCCGGGGCTGCCCAGGGTGGGGACAGGCAAGAGGCCCCGGCCAGCAGCTGGTGACCACAGCAGGGCCCGAGAGGCCAGCCTAAGGGAGCTCCTCGGACCTCGCACTGCAGACAGAACCCAATGTGGGGGCCGCCCACCAAACGTGGGGCCCGTCCACCAAACGTGGAGGCTGTCCATCAGACGTGGAGCCCCGTCTGTCCAACGTGCGGCCTGTCCTTTGGCCACCTTGGAAATAGCTTCCGCAACAGCCTCTCTGCGCTGCAAACTAAAGCTAAACCCAGGAGAAGTCTGCGGCCTGCAGAGGTGGCAAAGGTCAGCTACGGGGCCAAAATGGCTCGCGCGCCTCCCAGCTGGCTGTTCAAAGAACTACGATCACGCCAGCAGCGTTGGGAAGACAGCACCCGACAAGCATCGAAACCGTTCAAAAGATGAGAAACGACTCGTGTTTCACGGCTGGTTCCAAACGAGGTCCTGGGTCCCCGCCTTGGGACACGGCGCAGCTGCCTGCTCCCTAACTTAGGTTCATCTAAAAGCACTTCTCAGGGAAGCGGAGGCGGCTCAAGCCACGGGGCCCCGGCCTACCACACGGGAGATCCCGGTTCAGTTCCCAGCGCCTCCCAAAGAAGCAAGGAGGACGAACAGACACAGCACGGGCAAGCAATGAGAGGGGGAGAGATACATAAATCAAGTAAATCTTTTTTTTTTAAAAAAAGCACTTTTCAAGCTTCTCCTGCTACAGCGACATGAACCGGCTAGACACGAGCTAACAAAGCAACAGGAAGTCGGTCACCCCAGGTTCCAGCTGTTAAGTCCCTAAAGGTCGACAGAACGCACAGCTGGGGGTCTGAGGCTGCCGTGTACACCCCCGTCTGCCCCTCGCTGCTGGGTCCCGGCTCCCCTCAGCTCCGCCCCCGCCTCACCCCAGGGCCTCTGCACAGCTGTGCCCACCCCCCCCCGGAGGCCCCCGGCCCACCCGCTCCTTCCACGCCTCTAAGTCACCCCCTGGCGCCCCCACCTTGCCCCCCGCGGAGCTCCGTCCCTGCTGGAGCCACCAGGGTGAACCACGGCTTGGGGCCCTCGTCAGCAAGTGAGGGGGAGCACGGAGGCCACGGCTGCCCCACCCCGCAGGCGCCCTGCGCGCCCAGGGCACGTGAGCGGGTAAGCGGGTGAGCGCGTGGCCGGCGGGCTGGGGGAGAACTTCCCCGAGAGCTGCACGGGGGCGAACCCTGGGAGTAAAGGGCGCGTCGTGCTGGACGCTGCGTTCACACGAGCTCCACGCCAGCACCCCAGGAGTGGGTGCCACTGCCCCTGCGTGGCTCCAGGTCCGTGGGCCTGCAGCGCCCAGCCCGGGAGCAGACCCCCCCAGAGCCCCGTGGGGCCAGCCGTGGCGCCACCTGGTTTGGCCCCGAGCGAAGTGGGCGGCCGTCCGGGCAGGCACCGCTCCTCGCCCAGCTTGCCGCGGCAGTGCGGGGGGACCCCGGGCCTTGCGGGGAAGAGGCAGCAACCGCAGCCTCAGGACGTGCCCGATGGGCAGGTGTGGGGAGACGCGGAGGGCACCTTGGCCACGCCCGACAGAAAGGCCGGGTGAGCAGCGCAGCGACAGGCACGGGGACACCCAGGCACACTACACCTCCCCTCCGGGGGCCGTGGGGCCGCGAGACACATAGGAAGGTTCCGGAGGCTGCTCTGTTCTGAGCCAGGTCTCCTCAGGATCAAAGCCCGAGTTTACACAAATGTGTTTTCCCAGAGTTGGCTTTTTTCTCAGGAGAGCGTGCTCCCACGTCAGCCACGGCCCGAGGCTGGAGAAGCCTCCAAGGGCGCCACGCGGGCAGGTCCGGCGCACACTTGCTCGGGACAAGGCTGAGCGCGGCCTCCTGGCCCCTGGCCCTCACTCCGAGGCAGGCGGCGGGAACCTGCCCGCGCACCCCTAATTCTCCCTCCGCCCGGCTCCTCCAGGGCATCTCCAAAGTTCCCAGGCAGGCCCCAAAAGCGCCCTGGCCACCCACCGGGCAACTGGGCCGGGGGACTCCACACGGGGTCTCCACTCCAGCCTCGACCCAGGAGAGGACGACGCGGGCAGGGAGAGCGAGGCCACACAAGGGCAGAACCACAGACCTCCGCCGCTGGCCACTTCCGGCCGACGCCCAGACACCCGGGACTGCGCCTTCCCCTGGACGTGTGAAAAGAAGCCGCTCGGGAGCCAGGCCAGTGCAAATGTGCCCCGTTTCCAGGCAAGGCTGCGTCTCATTACCCACGGCCATCACATTCAGTAAGGCACCACAGACACCAGCCGACAGACGCGGGCGCCGAGCCATCAAGCACGACACTGCCCAGGGGACGCTTGGGAGCTCTGCAGGCCTCTGCCGTGACACCCCGTTAGCCCATCAGCACAAGCCTTGGCTGTGGGTGTTCTAGGGACGCCTGACAACACACGCTGTCGACGCACGAACCCTGGCCTCGCAGCCCCGGCGCCACCCTCCAGCCTGGATGGGGCGTCTCCGGCACGTGTTCTCTGTGGTGAACTGCTGCCTTCCTGCGCATCAGTGCCACGTGCAGGGGCCTTTTTCAGCTGAAATCGCCCACAGAAAGCGCCAACATGGGAAAGCGCGGCACAGGCGAGCCTGTCTGCAGGGCAAGGGCCGAGACCCAGAGGCAGCGCTGCCCTCGTCCGCCTGCGCGGGGACACGTGCGTCTCGCTCTGCACCACAGGCGACTGAGGCGCGCCACGCAGGCCCTCAGGGCCGCACAGATCTGGTGGCAGGTGACCCTGCCAACGCGGGTCTGTGCGTAACGGGCGCAGCTGCAGTCGGGAGCGCCGGGTGCGGCTGCAGCGCCCCCCCGGTGTCCGCCCCGAGTCCACGCGGACAAGGAAACGGGCACTTCGCCGACGGCCAGCAGCAAGACAGCGGGCGCCAAGTGGGATGCCCACCGGGTCTAGCAGACGCAGCGCCGCGGGGTCTGGGGCGAGGGGGGTGAAGCGGGTGCCGGCGCCCCTCCCAGGCATGGCCCGGTCTCCCCCCACAGGACGGGAGGGGCAGGAGGGAGGAGGCCGTAACGGGGGGAGGATGGCGAATCGGGGTCACGGCTTTTTAGAGTGAAAGACCCAAACCGAGTTCGAGAGCAGCGGCTCAGAGCAGGAGACGTGGACACAGCGGGGCCGAGAGCAGGGGTGAGGGGCCCCGAGGAGACGCCACCCCCAGATCTGGCCCCAAGGCCACTACCATGCCCGCCCCCCGCGGGCAGCTGTGCAGGCTTGGGGTCTCGCAGGCGGGCACGAGCGGCTCTGCAGCATCAGAGCGCACTGGGAGGAGAGGGAGGGCGGGGGGGAAGGGAGGAGAGGGGAGTGGGGCGGGGGGGGAAGGAGGGAGGAGGCGTGGCGGAGGAGGGGGACCTGGACAGCCAGAGGGAAGGATGGAGCCGCCGGGACACCCAACCGGGCGCTCTGGGGACACGCAGGCCACGAGGGGGGTCAGCCTGGAAGGTTCATCCAAAAGGGCGGCCAGAAGGACACGTGGGTCTCAAGCTCACGCCCAGCTACACACATGGACCGGCCAGAGCCGCCCGCGGCTGCGGCCCTCATCCCCTCCCCACCCTGAGATCCCGCTGCTCCAGCCCCTCTCACCCCTCCTGCCCCCCAGGACAAGGCTGTGGCCCCTGACCCGCCTGAGCGCACGGGGGTCAGTCCTGGCGTGGCCCGGCGTCCATGCATGGCAGTGGCCCCGCCCCGCCCCTCCGCCCCGGCGCCCTCCACACTCAGGACGCTCCAGCCCCGGCGAGGACAGGGCTCCAGCCACCCGTCCATGCCGGGCTCCCCCCGGGCGGCTGTGCTGGGCCTGGCACTGTGGGGCCCTTGGCTCTCTGGCTGCAGGGAGCCCTGCACCCAGGCTGGCCGCACCCGCTGCCCCAGGGGGAGGGCGCGGGACCCGAGACACGGTGCCAGCTCCAGGCTGCCGCCTCCAGGGGACGGGCCAGAGGCGGCCCCAGCCCCATCCAGCAGGTCCAAGCCCACCCCCGCTCCAAGGCGGCCCTGGCCAGAGGTGGGGATGGAGCTGGGCTGGCCAGGCCGACGCCACGCCTAGCAGAGACCCGGGAAGGTGCCCTCAGCTGGAGCGGGGCCCGGCCAGGCCCCGGGCGGCCACGGACGTCCAGCCAGCTGAGGGCCGCGGGTCCGACAGGTCCGGAGCAGCCGGGGGTCCCGGAGGCCACTTGACCCATGTGCCAGGACCGAGGGTCCATGGGGGGAGCAGCCCACCCACCTACCCAGGGCACCCCAGAAGGCCACGTCCGAGGGCGCAGTTCCCTACCCCACCCCGGCTCGGGGTCCCCCCGCCCAAGCTGCGGCCTCACTCACGGCAGGACCCCCTGCGCTGACGGTGCGCCCACAGGCCTTCCTCTGTTGTTGAAAAGAGGGGACACCCAGGCCCGAGGACGGCCCGCGGCTCAGCCCCGCGGCCGCCTCAGCGCCTCCAATCAGCCCCAGACGCCCGTGACTCTGGGGGCGGGGGTCTCGCGCCATGAGGAGAACGAGGCACGGGGCCATTACAGCGCGAGCCGCTTCCCATCTTGGGCTCGGCGCGGGTCTGGCCGTCCAGGGTCACGGGCCTCGGTACCCGATCCTCAGCGCAGAGCGGCCCGGCCCTGGGACCCCCGCCCGCCCCACTCAGGGCCCCAAGCCCGCCTGCCGCGCTGGCCTCCGCTTCGTGGATAAACCATCCTTAGGGCCCCAGACGCCGACGTCAGAGGGCGCCCTGTGCCCAGACGCGGAAGAGCTGAGCTCGGGCATCCACCAGGCCATGGCATGGCCCCCGTGGCCCCCGCAGCCCCTGCCCCGGGCGCAAGGCCAGAGCCCAAGCGTCCCATGACCCAAGGGCTGAGAACAGGCCCTCTCCCCAGGCTCGGGCCCCCGCGCAGGGTGCTTCTTCCTCGAGGCACCATTTACACCACAAAACCAACCTGCGGGAAGACTAGAAAACACAGAGATAATTTTCAAAAACTAAGAGAGAAGGAACAACGGCGCCAGCCCGTCACGTGGACGTGGCACGTGGGGTCCACCCCGAGGCCGCTCGTCTCCCCGCGACGGCGCGTCAAGCCCCCAGGCATGGCCAGCGAGGACGCGGCAAGGTCTCCGGTCAGCAAGGAGGGGACAGAAGCAAGACGAGGAAAAACGCAAATACGTTCGACAGGAGCGTGCGCCTCAGGAAGGTGAATTTAACCTCAAGGAAAAACAGCAGTAACTGAGCCACGGTCGGCGGACGCTGACGCGTTTAAGGGCACAGGGTGCTGGCGTCTGCGCCCGACTCGAAAGGTATCAGGAGCCGACGGCTGGTGGTGAGAGAACAGCCGGCAATGCAGGCGCAGCGGGACGTCAGGGTGACGGGTGGGTGGCGCTGGGTGCCCCCCACGGTTCCGCGCGTTCACACACAAGACAGCGGCCCCGAGGGAATGGCGCCCGGCGCCTGGCGAGGGACGGGTGGGGAGCGGCGAGGGCCGCCCAGGCCTGGCGCCCGGGCTGGTCCCGTCTCACAGACAATTCATCGGGTCCTCAGAGCCCAGGCGACACCGGTTCCAAGAACCGAAACCTCCCACAGGCGCGCGAGTGTGGGACGAGAGGCGGGCGAGGACGTGAGACTCTGTTTCTCCCGGCGCAGGAGACGCCTTCGGCTTTTCTCAAAGCCCCGGGGGTCTCCAGCCCCAGCGGCCGCGGCTGTCCCGGGCTGACCCCGGAAGGTCGGCGAGACCGGCTGCGAACCCGCGGCGGTGGGGCAGTCCACGGCCGTGGCACACAGCGCTCGCCCTCCTTCCCCGTGTCCAGCTCGTGGTCAGCACAGCCGAGGGTGGGCCCCGCGGCGCCCGCTCCAGACCGCGGGCGTGGGGGGCTGCGGGCAGCTTCCTGGTGTTTGTGCAGCGGGGTGGGGGGCCAAGGGCGGCTGGAGGGGACGACACACTAACGGGGCTCTAACGTCCAACGCCCGCCCCCCGGGAGGGGCGACCACCCGCTCCTGGACGTCTTGGGTCCTCGCGGCTGCGCCGCTGCGCTCGGGGCCCGGGCCTCCCGCCCCACGAGTCGGTCTGACGTCCACGTGGATCGCGGCCTCCAGGGGCCACCCCTGGGCTCTGACTCGGTACCGGGGCCTCGGGAGCAGGAGAATCGGGTCTAGACGCCAGAGCCGACTGGCTGGGAAAAGCCCGCCCGGCGCGCTGCGCCATTCACCGAGGAACTGGAGACCCCAAACGAGACTAGCGCGCAGCGTCGCTGCTGTTTTAAGATCGGGTGACCGGGGTGACGGAGCTAGGCCCGAGCCTACGCCTGGACCTGAACCGTGGCGGCGCCCGTGGGCTCTCGCACCCTCCTCCGCCCTTCCCAGCGCCCCCCGTGGCAGAGCGGGGATACCACGGTCCAGCCAGGAAGCAGCACCAGAGTCCAGGCACCGGGCACCTGCTGGGTCCCGGGGTCCCCTTGGCTGCCCGCGCCCCCCCGGGTCCCTGAGGCCCCCAGGACGCCCCCAGACTGCCCGCGGTAGAACCTGTGCCAGCTTGAGGCCCGTGACCCCGAGCCCCGGAGCAGGCGGGCCCCGCCCCCGGCAGCTCCCACATCCACGCGGCACCCAAGCCGAGCCCACGGGCACAGAGACAAGTCCCGGCCGCTCACCACACCTGGGGGGCGGCCGACCTGGCTCACCCCAGCCCCTGCAGCCCCTCACCCAACCCACCCCACACGGCACAACAGGCGGCGCCCCCTCCCCGTGCTTGGACCCTCCGCGTCCGTCAGCGCCTCTGGGGTTAGAGCCCCCAACCCACTGGCCTCCCGCCGCCCCCACCCTCCTCCACCTCCGGGTCCCAGGACCCCGCAGAGTTTAGCGCCGAGAAATCGCCATGCAGGAAGGCCCAGATTCGCCGGGGCAGGGCAGGGGCGCCCAGGGCTGCCCGGCCTGTGGCCACGGGGCTGCACCCAGCAGGGCGCGAGCACTGCCACTGCCCCGGCCGCCAGCGCGGGTGCAGCTCAAGGCACCACGCTGCCCGGAAAGGAACGCTGGGCAAAATCCAACACTTCCAACACCACCGCTGGGAAGTTCAGACGAGGGATGGAGAACGCCAGGCGGGGGTGTCTCGGGATGGGGGCGTGGGGGCCACCGCCCATCAGGCCAGTGCTCCTGAGGGGGTGGGGGCTTTGGGGCTCGCCTGGTGCTCTGACCCGGCACCCGGCCACGCTGGCTTCACAGCTCCACGACTTCCTAAATGACAGAAATGCGTTTCGACCCCATCGGACTTCTCCCGGGAGCCGCACCACGGAAACTGAGCTAAGCCCACGCTGGGCGCGCTCGCTGCAGGAGGGCGCGTGGGCAAGTTCTGAGACCCCGACAACCCGCCGGGAACAGGGGACAGGACGCCGCGATCAGACGCCTCTGGATGCCAGCGGGGAGAGTTTCATTTACTTGTCGTCAGTCGTTTCCTACACGAGATTTAAAAACTAGTAAGTGTTTAAGATTAAGTTTCGTGTTTTCTGAGTTGTGTCTTCCTGTACAGACAATTGCTTTATTTTTTATCAATTTTACTTTTTTCACTTTTTATTTCCCTCATTCCCTCCTCTCCTTGTTTTTGCTGTCTATGTCCATTCGCTGGGTGATCTGCATCTATTTCTTTTTTTTTTTTAAGATTTTACTTTTTTCTCTGCCCTCCCCCCGGATGTCTGCTGTGTCCAGCTGCTGTGTGTTCTTCTGTGTCTGTTTGCACTCTCGGTGGCACCGGGAATCTGTGTCTCTTTTTGTTGCATCATCTTGTTGGGTCAGCTCTCCGTTTGTGCGGCACCATTCCTGGGCAGGCTGCACTTTCTTTCACACTGGGGGGCTCTCTTTACGGGGCGCACTCGTTGTCCATGGGGCTCCCCTATGCGGGGACACCCCTGCATGGCAGGGCACTCCTTGCGCGCATCAGCACTGCGCGTGGGCCAGCTCCACACGGGTCAAGGAGGCCCGGGGTTTGAACCCTCATCTACCCACGTGGCAGGCGGTCGCGCTATCACCTGAGCCGCATCCGCGTCCCCCGACAACCGCTTTACGCACACCTGCAGAGCCTCCCCTCGTGACACTGGCCTCGAGTCTGGTACCGTCCCCCCGCCCCCGGCTTCCTCCTGAGCCGCCGAGCCTCGCCCCCCACTGTGGGAGGGGGCCGTGGCCGCCCGCAAAGGGGGCCCTTCAGGGCCAGCCGCACGCTCGTGACCTGGCCCTGGAAGGCGGGGACAGTCCACACAGCGGCCAGCGCAGGGCCCTCGAGAGGCGCTCGCCCAGCCCCTCGACGAGCCCAGGAGCCGGGGACCTCCACACGGCCCCGATGCGAGGACGGAGGGCAGCGGCCAAAGAACAGGGCGCTCACCTGCGCACCTCGAGGACACAGCCCACAGGGCACCCGCTGGGCCAGGCACAAGTGTGGGGTCACACTGGGCCAGGCACAGCCCGCGTTTGTCACACTGGGGCCGGGCACTGTTTTCCTCCTGAGGACACACCCAAGGTCAAAGCAGACAGGCCCTCAAGAAGCCCACGCTCTAGTTGGGGGGCATGTGCCGGAGAATAAGGGGGTGAGCCGTCATGTGAAGGGGGCGGCCTTGGAGCAGAGGCTCCAGAGGAGGAAGGGGCCGTGCAGACCTTGGGCAGGGGCCGGGCGGGCGGGCGGAGGACCGGGGAGAAGCCAGGAGGCAGGGAGAAGCCGGGGGGGGGGGGGGAACGGGGAGAAGCTGGGGGGGGAGAAGCTGGGGGGGGAGAAGCTGGGGGGGGAGAAGCTGGGTGGCGGGGAGAAGCGGGGGGGGAAAGCTGGGCGGCGGGCCTGGCGGTCGGGATCTTGGCTGGCACCGAGGGTCCCGGCGGGACTCCTGTCCCCGGGTTCCTTCTGGGGGGCAGTGTCATCCAGGTGAGGGGCGGAGCCTGGCCCGGGCAGTGATGCGGGGAGCTGGGGGACCCGGGCTGGCACCCGGGCGCCGCCCTCGCCACTGCGCGTTGGGAGAGAAAGCCGCCATTCAGAAGCGGCCGCGCCACCGCCAGGACAAAGGCGGCCTTCACCCGCCCGGGCGCCCGGAGGTGCCAGTCACTGCGCAGCCAGCCCGGCGCGGCCCCCCCAGCCCGTCCTCCGGGGAGGGGGGCGCCTGCCGGACGACTCCCCGCTGCCTCCCAGGCCGGGCACCTCCGTCAGCCCAAATCCTCCTGCTCCCTAAAGACAGCGAAGGGGCCGCGGGAGGGGCTCCCCTCGCCAGGACGCGGGCGCCCAAGGACACCGGCGCCCTCTGCGCTCCCGCGCCGCCCCCGACGTCCTGAGGCACGGGCTGCGCGGACGCCCTACGTTCCCGCGGGTAGTAAGGCACTGAGACACTCTGCATCCCGGGAGAACAAAACGACCGCAGCGAATCACGGGCACCGCTGACCGTCTGGGCCAGGCTCTGTGAGGCACAGGGGCCGAGACCCGCCCGCGCCGCAGGCCGCCAGGCCCCCGGGGGCCCTCTGCGGCCGGGCCCTTCCCAGCGGCCAGCGGGCTCGGCCCAGGACCCTGGCCTGCACGACGTCAGCGTGACGGTCAGCACGTCTCCCTGCTACTCGCAGAAACTTCCACTTAGCAGTGGGTGGAAGCAGAGTGAGGCACAGGGGACACAAGGCTGAACAGGAGGTGCACAAACACACCAACAGTGAACAGGAAGTGCACAAACACACCAACAGTGAACAGGAGGTGCACAAACACACCAACAGTGAACAGGAAGTGCACAAACACACCAACAGTGAACAGGAAGTGCACAAACACACCAACAGTGAACAGGAGGTGCACAAACACACCAACAGTGAACAGGAAGTGCACAAACACACCAACAGTGAACAGGAGGTGCACAAACACACCAACAGTGAACAGGTGCACAAACACACCAACAGTGAACAGGAGGTGCACAAACACACCAAGAGTATAGAAAGTACTGACAGTACACAAGAATCTTTTTATGTACTTTTAATTTCTGAATGCTAATGTTTTACACAATCCAAAAATAAAATAAAAGATGGGGAAAATACCCTAAAACTGGAAGCAACAGAAATAAACTCACCCAACTGAATATTCACCAATAACATACCCACACAGAAGACAAGAGATGAATGCGAGTAACTTCGGAAAACTGGACTTTAATTGAACAACCTCAGGGGAAAACATTCTAAGGGCAAAGGTGCGCCAAGCAATCTCGGTCGGCATTCGGCGTGGTCACTGGTGCAGGAGTCTGAAAGCGCCTGACGCTTCTACGTTAGAGCAAACGACTAAATGCTGACCCGCTGGGAACCCAGCTGCTGGGTGGGAAGCAAGCGGGTGGAGGAGGGGAAGCTCTGTGATCTTGGGGTGCAATTAGAGTTATCAGAATAAATGCAAGATTCAGAAACGCCCATCTTCCAGCTCTGTCTGCTTTCGGGGTCTGGCACAGTGGCAGCAGGAGAGCAGCCGGCGCCCAGGCCTTGGTCTCTAAACACCATTCTCCATGCAAAGGAAGCACAGCTACGCAGACAAACAGCAATTCCAGGCTGGAACAAGGAGTGAATACAAGGTGATCCTGGGAACTACTGGGCCAGAAAATGAGCAAATGCTCAAAAGCTGATGGGGACATGTCGACACCACAAGGGAGCCAGGCTGAAGAGGCGCCACTGGCCAAACCTGGGAGACGTTCAGCACCCAAATGACCGTGACAGAAATCAGGTATAACTAACTCCAATTTCAGAAGCTCCTTGAGTCCATCCGAGTATTTAAAAAACAGAAGTTAAGGGGCGCCCTGCGCAGATCCGCTAGCTGTGCAGAGAAGTGCCCAGGCCAGGAGCCCTGAACAACCAGGGAGAACTGGCAGGAGCATCTTTCTCAAAGCTCCAGAGAACAGTTAAAGGGCTGCGGTAACAGGGCAAACGCCGAACCAGAAAAAGCCAGCTTGTTTGGTGGCGCATCAGCCAAGTAACCCCAGAACCACACGGGCCCAGCAGGTTTACGCCCAGCAAGCAGCCAGAAGGGAAGGGTCTCAGGCAGACGCCTGCACCCCAACGTTCACAGCAGCGCTACTCAAAGCTGCCAAGGGGCGGGAGCAGCCCAGGTGTCCAGCCCAGGTGTCCAGCGCAGGTGAAGAGAGGAAGAAAACACGGGCTGTGTGTACAACGGAGGATTATTCAGCCTTTGTAAAGAGAGGTGAAGTGCTGGAACGCGCCACGCCATGGCTGACCCGGGGAGCATCTCGCTGAGTGAAATCAGCCAGGCACAAAGGGGCAGACACCCTATGCTCTCCCTCACCTCACATACTTAGAATAAGGAAACTCGTCGATGCGGAGAGCAGGACCGCGGTGACAGGGCTGGGGGAAGAGGGAACGCGGAGCCCCTGCTGGATGAGCAGGAATTTTGGTTTCGGATGACGACAAGAGTCTGGAAATAGTGGTGACGGTTGCACAGTACTGCCAAGTGCTTCAAGTCAAAACACTGTCCACTAAACGTGGTTATTGTGATTTTTATGGTACATGCATTTTACGATTAAAAACAAATAATTTTTTAAAAAGTCAACTGAAAAGCAGGGGGATCAAATGGCGCCCTGCCCCCCCACGGCCACCCCCACCTTGGCACTGAGCCCACCTGCACTCCCAGGGCCCCTGGTCCCGGCTCTGGAGGGGGCACAGCGACCCTCATGCACCTGCTGGGAGTGCGTCTGTCCAGCAGTGGCCCAAGGGACGTCGCCCCGAACCAGCCCTGGGTGCGGACGGCGGTTCAGCGAGCCTCCACAAGTGGCTGCCCGGGCCGAGGGCTGGCGGGACACGGCACAGCGCCCGCGACCTGAGGACAGGGCTCGTGGGGGCAGGGACACGCTCTTCTGTGGCACGGGGGGTTCCTAGGCCGCGTGCACATCACCAAGCCAAGAGCAGGGCAGAAGGCCGGGGCGGGCCCCGGGGCGCTGGCCCAGAGCGGTGCCCTAGCTCACGGCAGGCTACGCCCAAGGGAGCACACCGCGCGGGCGCCTGCTCCCCTCCAGGCCGCGCGGGGCCCGCGCCTCGCCGCACAGGTCTGGGACGCCTTTTTTATTTTTTTACCTGGAGGTCCGGGGGATTGATCCCAGGTCCTCCATATGGGAAGTAGGGGCTCAACTGCTTGAGCCACAGCCACGTCCCAAACCAAAGACTTCTCAAAAAATGGTCCTAGATATGCTCAAAGAGCTAAAAGAAAACATGTACAAAGAGCTTAAGGAAATAAGGAAAACAACAGATGAGCACAAACAGAACAGAGAGATGGAAACTATGAAAAGGAACCACGCCGAGCTGAAGACCACAGGAACAGACACTAAAACGTCCCTAGGAGGGGATCAACCGTAGACTGGAGCTGGCAGAAGAAGGAGTCAGTGCACTCGAGGAGAAAACACTCAAAATCATCCAGTCCGAGGAGCAGAAAGAAGAAAAACTAGTGAACAGAGGGAAGTGGATTTGGCTCAATATAGGACGTCCGCCTACCACATGGGAGGTCCAGGGTTCAAACCCCGGGCCTCCTGACCATGTAGGGCTGGCCCATGCGCAGTGCTGATGCACACGAGGAGTGCCGTGCCACGCAGGGGTGTCCCCCGCGTAAGGGAGCCCCACGCGCAAGTAATGCGCCCCGTAAAGAGCCGCCCAGCGCTAAAGTCCAGCCTGCCCAGCAATGGCGCCGCACACACGGAGAGCTGACACAACAAGATGACGCAACAAAGAGAAACACAGATTCCTGGTGCTGCTGACAAGAATACAAGCAGACACGGAAGAACACACAGCGGATGGACACAGAGCAGACAACTGGGGGTGGGGGGAAGGGGAGAGAAATAAATAAAAAATAAATGTTAAAAAAAAAAAAAGTGAACCAGGACACCATCAAGGTGTCAATATACACATTGTGGGAGTCCCAGAAAGAGAAGAAAGGGGCAAAGAAATAATGGCTGAAAACTTCCCAAATTTAGTGCAAGTCATGAATATAAACACGAGATGCTCAACGAACCCCAAAGAGAATAACCTCATGCCGACCACACTGTAACATTATAGTCAAAATGTATGCCAAAGATAAAGAGAGACTTCTGGAAGCCTCAAGAGAGAACAATGTGTCACGTACAAGGGAGCCGCAGGAAGATTAAGTGCTGATTTCTCATTAGAAACTATGGAGACAAGAAGGCAGTGGGAAGACGGATGTAATGTGCTGAAGGCAAAATGTTGCCAACCAAGAATGCTACATCCAGCAAAACTTTTTCAAAAATGAGGATGAGATTAAGACATTCCCAAATCAGCAAGAGCCGAGGGCGTTCGTCATCTCTACATCAGCCCTACAGGAGAGGCGGCGAGAGCTCCACAGGCTGAAAGGAAAGTACAATCGACAAAAGACCGCAGCTGCGAGAAGCACTGAAGAGCTTCAGTGACGGCGATGACACGGGTGAAAAAAAACGTCAGCACTCTTGTATTTTTGGTTTGTTACATCATATTTCAGTTTCTCCACGATATAAAAGGCAAACACATAAAATGTAATGATCGCTCAGTGGTTTTAGACTCATAATGTATGAATGCGTAACTTGTAACAGAAACTACATAAAGGTGGGGACGCAGGGGTGCAGGAACGTAGCGCGTGTACACCACTCAAGTTAACTTGGTACTAAAACCAACACGACTGTGAAGGTTCAGTATGTTAAAGTTAAGCCCCATGGAAACTACGATCAAAGTATCAGAGAACAGACAAGCTCACAGAAACAGAAACTAAAGTACAGGCTGACAGCACGGGAGCAGGGGGGCAACGGGAGGTCGTGCTCAGCGGCTGCAGGGCTTCCGTTTGGGGAAACGGGGAAGTTGTAGTAATGGAAGGTGGCGAAGGCCCCACGATACGGCGAGTGTGATTAATTCCAGTGAACGTGAGCTTGGGAGGGGTTGAGATGGGAAAGCTGATGTGTGTTCCAACAATTAAAAGCAAAGAAAAGGCAACTAAAGAGACAATGACAATTTTTTTTTAAGATTTTTTATTTATTTCTCTCCCCCCTGTCCCCCAGTTGTCTGCTCTCCGTGTCCATTTGCTGTGTGTTCTTCTGTGTCCACTTGCATCCTTGTCAGCAGCATGGGAATCTGTGTTTCTTTTTGCTGCATCATCTTGCTGCGTCAGCTCTCTGTGTGTGCGGCGCCATTCCTGGGCAGACTGCACTTTCTTTCACGCTGGGTGGCTCTCCTTACGGGGCGCACTCCTTGCGCATGGGGCTCCCCTACGCGGGGGACACCCCTGCGTGGCAGGGCACTCCTCGCGTGCATCAGCACAAGGGTGTTTGAACCGCGGACCTCCCATGTGGTAGGCGGACGCCCTAACCACTGGGCCAAGTCGGCTTCCTGAGACAATGACAATTAAAAGCAATAAGTGACGCTGGATGAAATTTCACAAGGAAGGAGAAAAGACTCAAAAAGATATTACTGGAGGAGGACTGTGGGAAGATGGCAGAGGAGGGAGCTCCAGGAACCAGTCCCTTCGCTGAAACAACTTTTAAACTGGCAGTAACTGTCTGAATCAACTATTTTGAAACTCTAGAGTCTAGTGGAACCCTTGCAGCATCCAGGAGTGGGAGAAAGAGGCTGGTCACTGCAGGAAACACCAGGGCGTTCCACCCTGCCACAGCGGGCAGGGCAGGCAGCAGTGGGGCCTGCGGGCCAGGCTTCCGGGTGGGCTCTGAGGACCTGGAGCGCCAAGGATCACTAACAGCTGCAGCTGAGCGATGCGTGAGATCGCCGGTGGCTGGTCTGAGGGCGGACGTTGTTCCAGCCCTCCTTAGGCAAAAGGACAGAGGACTCTAAAGGCAGGAACTGTCCTCAGAACTACGGAAAACAGCCAGAGGGCGCCATTAACTGGGCAAATGTCAGCTTCGAAAGCTGTAGAAGCTGCTCCTGGCTGCCTTGCGGGGCCTCGTGGGCCTAGGGATGAGCCAGCTTGCACTCCAGTGTGGGTGCAGTCCCTGTGCACATACTGGGGTGCACGTGTGCAATCTATCCGGTGCAAGTGTGAGGGACTGAACCAGGAAACTTGTCTGGGCCCCCGAGAACCCGTCCTGAAGCAGAGGTGCAGCTTGCAGACACTGAAACAGCGCAGGACACGACAACGTCGAGGCAGCCGGCAGGGACCACTCGCACCAAGGCACAGGCAGAGCACCCAGGGGGTGACAGACTATCTCAGAGGGAGAAGAAGGCATACGCGCTCCAACCCCTGTAAACTGTAAAGGCGGGAGACCCTGAGGCCACACGGACGCACGTGCCCAGGAGAAGGGGCAGGCTGCAGGCTCCACACACGCGCCGGTAAGGCAGAGAGGACCTGCACACCCCACTTGCCTTGGGCTGATCCTCCAAGATCAGATCTCTAGAGGACAGCACCAGACGACGCAGAGCCCATTTGAGAAGACAGTGGAAGGTGTTTTTTACTTAAGTTTGTTTGTTTTGGCTAGTTCCTGGCATTCAAGAAAATCTGTCATATCACTAGACAGATACAAACTTAAGGAAAAGACAGATGAGGAACTAAATCCCAGAGATAATACTTTAAAATATTAAAACGTGCAACAAAAGATTACAAGACAAAGAACAAGAAATGATGACTCAACCAAAGAAAGGACCAGATAAAAATCCAGAAACCATCAATAAAGAGGACGAGACTTTGGACATACTGGACAAAGACTAAAAAAAAAAAATCCTCAGTTTGCATAAGGAGATAAAGGAAAACATGGAGAAACAACTAAAGGATCTGCAAAAAACAATGAATAAATAATATGAAAATCTCCTTGAGATTTCCAATAGGAACCAAACAGAAATACTAGAGTTGAAGACCACAATAAGTGAAATGAAAGCCTCCCTAGAGGGTTTCAGAAACTGGACTTGGAAGAAGAAATAATCAGTGATCACAAAGACAAGAGAATGGCAACTATTCAGGCAGAGGAGCAGAAAGATAAAACAATAAGAAAAGAGTGAACAGCGCCTAAGAGAGTATGGGACACCAGTCCAGTATTATGGGAGGATCCAAGAAGAAAAAGAAAGAGGCAGAAGGAATATCCAAAGAAATAATGACAGAAAACTTACCAAATTTAACTAAAGACATGAATATGCACATTCAAAAAACCCAAGGAACCCCACGCAGAATAAACTCCGAATCATGCCCAGACCATGGCAATCCAAGCGTCCAAATGCCAAAGACAACGAGAGGGTGAAAGCTGCAAGAGAAAAGCTACAAGTTAGGTACAAAGGATAACCAATAAAATAAAGTGCTGCTTTCTCATCAGAAACTATGATGGCAAAAAGGTATGGGTATAAAATATTTCAGATGCTAAAAGAAAACAAGTGTCAAGTAAGACTTTTGTATACAGTGAGACTTCCCTTCAAAAATGGAGAGGCTAAGACATTTCCAGATAAACAAGTGCTAAGGAATTCACGACCACTGGACTTGCCCAACAAGCAATGCAAACGGGTATTTAGACACAAGTAGGTTGAGAGTGAAAGGACAGAGGGAATATACGAAGCAAAATTAATAACCAAAAGAGAAACAGGGTAGTATTACTAATATCAGATAAAAGACTTTAAGTCAAAAACTGTTATGAGGGAGAAAGACGGTCCCTGTATCCTTGATAAAGGGGTCAACTCGTGGGAGGGAGGAGCAACATAATGGGAGGGAGGGGCAACATACAAACATGGGAGAGTGCCAGAAGTTCATTGAGAACTAAATGTTGAGTAAAACGTATCAAAGTATAAGTAGGAGGGTTACCTGGTTAGGACGCTCAGGGGGTATGGTCTGATGCGGGACGGACTCCGGAGGGAACAGCTGAAGGCTCATTTTGCCAAGGTGGGTTCTACCATTGGGTGGGGTGGACCCATATCCTGGGGAAGACTAATGCCGTCGAATAGAGAGAACTGTATCTCTTGTGAGAAAGGACGGCTCCCAGGGCATTAGATTGGCAGGCGTTGTGGGCCCTAAGGGGAGGGGAAAATGGACGTGCAATGGATGGAACAAAGGTAAATAAGGGGGCAAAAGAGGAGTTATGTGAGAGTACACGAGGATGAATATAAAACAGCTAATATTACACCAAAAACATATAGGGGACGACAGACTAATAATGAAAACCATAAGACAAAACATAGGATAACTAAAAAATTTAGAAAACTGTACAACCTAAAGTATGGACCACATAGTAAGCACAAATGTTACCTTGTTTGAAAACTATAGTTTCGGAATCTGTACATCAGTTTCAGGAAATATGATATGAATAAGTTAAAAGATTATTGCTGTGGAAGGGAAAAGGTTTTATGGTGGATCTGGGGAAATACTGTATATTGTATATATGAATTTTGGTGATCTAAGACTCTTCTGAAGCTGACATTATGTTGGGATTCAATTTACGGGAAGTTTTGGATCACAGAGTGGTTCAACAATGGCAGCGGAGGAATACTGATATGGGATGTTATTGACAGGATATATATGGTTGACAGGGAGTTATACAGGGCATATGCCCAGGGTATATGGTAATGTCTATGTATACTCATAGTGGAAACAATTAAAAACAACAGCTGGGGGGGTACTGGGCTCCTGGCCGGGGGGTCACTGTTGTGGGCCCTGGGAGAGCAGCGGCAATCCTCCAGGTGCAACGGCAAGAACCAGGAAGGAAGGAGGGCCCAACAGTGGGCTCTTGATACTAATGGCTACACTTTTGAGCCTATGCACCTGCAATAAGAACAAGGCCTAGAGTAGCATTGTGCCTGGGGGTTTCCTCCTGACAGCCTTCATGTTACTCAAATGTGGCCACTCTCACAGCCAAACTCAGCATGTAGATGTGATGCATTCCCCCCAGCGTGGGACACGACACCCGGGGATGAGCCTCCCTGGCACCGAGGGATCACTACCACATACCAGCTCAAGAAGCAACTAGAAAATGACCTTGAATTAAAGATTCAATGCGGAACAGCAGAATATACCTGTCTACATATAATAACATGACTTCGGGAAGCGGTTTGACCTAATGTAAGGGGGAAATGGAAAGGAGAAATGAGATTATAAGGCTGTGAGTCTCTAAAAAAGAGTCTGGAGGTTGTCAGAAGGAATACCCCTATGTACAACTGAACAGAGTCTAAGAGACAGATAAGGTAGATACAACCCCAGGTATTGGTTCTTTTGAGGGATAAAGAGACCCACGGGTTCTATGGTCATGGCAGAAGGGGTTCACTGCCATGACAGATGGCCCTTCTTTGGAGCTGGTGTTTCTGCGTGATGGAAATGGACTCAGAGGGGATCTCTTTTCACAAGACTTGCATGCTACTTTATTGGAATTGTAGTTGGTGCTGGGTTTAAGATATATGTAGGGGATTTGAATCTCTGGACTGATAATATGACACCCAGGCCCAGAGCCTCAACAGACTTCAGCTCCTACACTTTGACTTATTGGACTTACTCCACTCAGCTAACATGGAGTTGAAGAAGGTCAACCACCACAACATGGAGCCTAGAGTGTCTACAACTAGAAGTGGGAAGAGTGCATCCAGTACCCATGTGCAATCTAAGCCCTCACTTGACATAGGTGTGCAATGGACACAACCAATCCAATGTCCACAGAGAAAATGTGGAATGGGTGTGGGAACGGTAGCCATGGTGGCTGCTGGGTGTGGGGAACGGGAGGAAGAGATGAGATGTGGAGGCGTTTTCGGGACGTGGAGTTGTCCTGGATAATGCTTCACGGACAATTACGGGACACTGTAGATCCCCCCAGGGCCCACTGGATGGAACGTGAGAGAGTCTGGGCTATGATGTGGACCACTGACTATGGGGTGCAGTGATGCTCAGAGATGAACTTACCAGGTACAATGGATGTATCACGATGATGGGAGAGAGTGTTGCTGTGGGGGGAGTGGGGGGCGGGGGTGGTGGGGTTGAATGGGACCTCATATATATATTTTTTAATGTAATTTAAAATAATAATAATAAATAAATATTAAAAAAAAAAAGAAAATTTAAAATGAGAAAAAAATTTTTTAAAAAAATTTAAAAAAAAAAAAAAAAGGGGTCAACTCAACAAGAAGACATAATAAATATATATGCACCTGACAGCAAAGCCCCAAAATAAATGAAGCAAATATTGACAGATAGGGAGGGAGAAACAGTTCCACCTGAGCAGGAGGAGACGTCAACAGGGCACTTTCATAATGGACAGGACATCTAGACAGAAGATCAGCAAGGAAAGAGAGGACTTGAACCACATTCTGAACGAGCCGGGCCCAACAGGCCTCTGCAGAGCCCTTCGCCCACCAGCAGCAGAACACACGTTCTTCTCAAGTGCACGTGCGTCACTCTCCAGGATGGATCACACCTCAGGTCATAAAACAAGTCTCAATAAATTCAAAGATTGAAGTCATACAAATGTTTCTTCTTTAACTCCAGCAAAATGAAGCTAGAAATCAGTAAGAGTGGAAGAAATGGAAAATTCAGAAATATGTGGAAATTAAACAGTGTACTCCAAGAACCAATGTGTCAAGGAAGAAATCACAAGGGAATTAGGAACTATCTTGAGGTGAAGGAAAATGAAGGCAATGCATTCTAAAACTTACAGGAAGCAGCAAAGGCAGTGCTGAGAAGGATATTTATATCCTTACATGCTTAAAGAAGATCTCAAATAAAGACCTAACCTCACAACTGGAATATCTAGAAAAGAAGAGCTAACCAAACCCCAAGCAAGAAGGAAGGAAATAGCAAAAATTAGAGCAAAGATAAATAGACCAGTAAAAGCAATCAAGAAAATTTTTTAAAAGTTGGTTCTTTGCAATGATCAATAAAACTGACAAATCTTGAGCTATAGAGAAAAAGAAGAAAAGACAGAGGGTATAAATAACTAAAATCAGAAATGAAGAGGGGAACATTATTATGGATTATTAAATCCATATGAAAAGGATTATAAGGGGAGAAGATGTAGCTCAAATGCTTGAGTGCCTGCTTCCCATGTACAAGGTCCCAGGTTCAATCTCCAGTACCCCCTAAAAACAAACATCAAAAAAACCAGGGGAGCGGATATGGCTGACACGGTTGAGCCCCTGCCTACCACAGGGAGGTCCCACGTTCAGTTCCTGATGCCTCCTAAAGAAGACAGCAAGCTGGCACGACGGGCATGGTAAGCAGATGCGACAAGAGACATAAGAAGAAGGGCATAATGAGAGACACAATAACGTAGGAAGCGGAGGTTCCTGGGCCTCCTAAAGAGGATGAGCAAGACAGCAAGCTCACACGACGGCAGGCGCGGCCGGCTCCACCTAATGCAGCAAGAGACACAAGAAAAACACCACGAGAGACACCCAAAGCAGGGAACAGAGGTGGCTCAGCGATGACGCACCTCCCTGCCATATCAGAGGTTCCTGGTGCCTCCTGAAGAAACAAGACAAACAGACACAGCAAGTGCAAACAACAAGGGGGTGGGGAGAAATAAATTTTAAAAATGAATCTTAAAAAAAAAACAAAACCAACTCTCGCTGGAGAGCAGATGTAGCTCAGTAGTTGAGCACCTGCTTCCCATGTACAAGGTCCTGGGATCAATCCCCGGTACCTCATAAAAAATTTTAAAAAAGATTATAAAAGGATACTATAAAGAACTATATGCCAACTAATTAGATAACACAGACAAAATGGACAAATTCCTAGAAACACACAAACTACCTACACTAGTAAAAAATAGGATATCTCAACAGACCAATAAATAGTAGAGATTGAGTCAGTCATCAAAAACCTCCCAAAAAACAAAAGCCCAGGACCAGATGGATTCACAGGTGAGTTTCACCAAGATTTAATACCAATTCTGCTCAAACTCTTTCAAAAAACTGAAGGAAGGAATACTCCTTAACTCTTTCTATGGGGCCAGCATCACCAGATAAAGACAGACCAAGAAAATAATATTACAGACCAACAACCCTTATGAATATAGATGCAAAAATCCTCAACAAAATACCAGCAAACCAAGTCCAACCACACATTAAGATAAGAATTATACACTATGATCAAGTGTGATTTATTCCTGGTATGTTCGGTGGTTCAAATAAGAAAATATACCCAATTAATAGAATGAAGGGAAAAAACACATGATCATCTCAATTGATAAAGAAAAGGCATCGGACTAAATCGAACACCCCTTCCTGATAAAAATACTATGTAACTAGGAATAGAAGGAAACATCCTCAGCATGATAAAGGGCATGTCTGAAAAACGCACAGCTGTCATCACCATCAACGGTGAAAGACCGAAAACTTTCCCCCTAAGACCTGGAACAAAACAAGGGTGCCCACTGTTACCACTGTCATTCAAACTGTGCTCGAAGTTCTAGCCAGAGCAATTAAGCAAGAGAAAGAAATAAAAGACATATAAATAGGAAAGGAAGAAGTGAAACTTCCTGTTTGCAGATAGCATGATCCTGAAAATTTCACAACAAACCTGCTAGAACTAATAAACAAATGCAGCAAAGTGGTGAGACACAAGATCAACACAGGGAAACGGACTTGGCCCAGTGGTTAGGGCGTCCGTCTACCACATGGGAGGTCCGCGGTTCAAACCCCGGGCCTCCCTGACCCGTGTGGAGCTGGCCCACGCGCAGTGCTGATGCGTGCAAGGAGTGCCGTGCCATGCAGAGGTGTCCCCCGCGTAGGGGAGCCCCACGTGCAAGGAGTGCGCCCTGTAAGGAGAGCCGCCCAGCGTGAAAGAAAGTGCAGCCTGCCCAGGAATGGCACTGCCCACACTTCCCGTGCCACTGATGACAACAGAAGCGGACAAAGAAACAAGAGAAACAAGATGCAGCAAATAGACACAGAGAACAAACAACTGGCGGGGGGGTGGGGGGGGGGGTGGGAAATAAAATAAATAAATCTTAAAAAAAAAAAGATCAACACACAAAAATCAGTAGTGTTTCTATACACCAGTAATGAACACTCTGAAAAGGAGGTCAAGGAAAAAAAAATCTACAATAGCAACTAAAAGAATCAAGTATCTGGGAATAAATCTAACCAGGGATGTAAAGGGCATATATACAGAAAACTACAAAACATTGCTAAAAGAAATCGAAGACGACCTAAATAAATGGAAGGTCATTCTGTGTTCATGGATCAGAAAACTAAATATTTTTAAGATATCAATTCTACCCAAAGCTATTTATTAATACAGATTCAACGTGATCCTAATCAAAATTCCAACAGCCTCCTCCTGTGCAGAAATGGAAAAGCCAGTCACGCAATTAATAGGGAAGGGTAAGGGACCTCAGATAGCAAAGCCGTCTTGAAAAGGAACCAAGTTGGAGGAGCCACACTTCCCAATCTTGAAACTTATTCCCAAGCCATAATAATCAAAAGAGTCTGGTGCTGACACAAGAGCAGATACAAAGACCACTGGCGCTTAACTGAGGGCTCAGAAATCAACCTTCACATTCATGGCCAACAGATCTGTTTTTTGTTTTTTTATTGAAGTATACAACTCATAAACATACATAATAAATGTACAGTAATAGCTGAGAACTTACAAACATGTATAACATCATACAGGACTCTCATAACTCACTCTACCATCAATACCTTGCATTGTTGTTAATCGTTTTTAACTAATGATCAAAGGGCATTGTCAAAATATTACTACTAACCAAAGTATTTTCCCCAACCCACCCTACTATTATTTTTATCATTTATATATGAATATACGTAAATAGTAAGTGTATAGTAAAAGTTGTGAACTTAGGAAGCAAACATGCATAACCTCATACAGGGGTCCCATACATCAACACTCCACTAACACCTTGCATTGTCGTGAAATGTTTGTTAGATTATGAAATAATATTGTCAAAATGTTACTACTAATTATAGTCCTTATCTTATATTTGGTGTATTTTCCCCCAACCCACCCTATTATTATTTTTTAAATATGTTTTTATGACAGAATTTGCAAACTTATGAAACAATCATGCACATATGCAGAATTCCCAAACAGCACCCCTCCATCCACACACCACACTGCAGTGGAACATTTGCTACAGGTAAGATAATATCATCTGATTGTTACCATGTCCATAGTGTACATTTGGCTCACATTTTCCTTACTTCCTCAGTATCAACACAGTACAACTTTGGCATAGGTGCAAAGATATTATATTATTACTGCTAACTACAGTCCATAGGTTACTCCGGCTGTATTTTTCCCATGCTTCTCCACATTCCCAACAGCCCGCAGCAGTGTTGTACAGCCGCTCTAGCTCACAAAGGACACTCTTGCATCTGTACCATCAACCACAATTCTCAGCCATCTCTTGGTTTACTGTGCTATTCAGTTCCTAGATTATTCTCTAGCATTCTGTCAATTGGCATTTACATACCCAGGTTACCATTTTTAGTCACATCCCATTTATAAATTAGCTGTTATTCACTGTGTGTTACCATCCACTCTATACATTTCCATACTTTTACAGTAAAGCTAATTAAAACTTTTATATACATTAAACATCAGTAATCCATCTCATTGTCCTCTTCTCTCCTTTAAGAATTCACCACCTACCACCAGGTCTTGAAGATATTTTCCAATAATTTCTTCTAGAAGTTTTATGGTTCTTGCTTTTATTTTTGGTTTTTGATCCATTTTTAGTTAATTTTTGGATAAGGTATGAGATAGGGGTCCTCTTTCCTTCTTTTGGCTAAGGATATCCAATTCTCTCAGCACCATTTGTTGAATGGACTGTTCTGCCCGAGCTATGTGGGTTTGACAGGCTAGTCAAAAATCACTTGACCATACACGTGAGGGTCTGTTTCTGAACGATCAGTTTGGTTCCATTGGTCTATGTGTCTGTTTTTATGCCAGTACCATGCAGTTTTTACCACTGTAGCTAGGTAATATGATTTAAAGTCCAGAGATGAGAGTTTGCTGTCTGCTTTTCCTTTTTTAAGATGTTTCTGGCTATTCAGAACCCCTTATCTTTCCAAATAAATTTGATAATCGTGTTTTTAATTTTAAAAAATGCTGGTAGAATTTTTACTGGGATTGCATTGAATCTGTATATCAATTTGAGTAGAACTGACATCTTAATGATATTTAGTCTTCCAACCCGTGAGCATGGAATGTTCTTCCAGTTATTCAGGACTTTTTTTTATTTCTTTTAACACTGAGATGCAGTTTTCTGAATACAAGTACCTTACATCGTTGGTTAATTTTATTCCTGACTATTTGAGTTTTATCCATCATATTTTATTTTCACCACTCTTTTGACACTTTTAGTTACTTTTATTGATACAATCTTCATTTCTAGACTCTCTTCCAGGCCTCCTGTCTTTTCTTTTCAGGCTCTATCACACCCTTTAGTGTTTCCTGTAAATCTGGTCTCTTGCTTAGAAATGCTCTCGGTTTCTGTTTATCTATGAATATTCTAATCTCACCCTCATTTTTGAAAGACAATCTTGCTGAATATAAGATTCTTGGCTGGAAGTTTTTCTCTTGTAGTAATTAAATATATCAGACCACTGACTTCTTGCCTCCACGGCTTCCGGTGAGAAATCAGCACTAATTGTTATTGGGTGTCCCTTATATGTTATGAATTGCTTTTCTCTTGCTATTCTCAGAATGCTCTCTTTGAATTTGGCATTTGACATTCTGATAAATAAGTGTCTCGGAGTTGGTCTATTCAGATTTTATCAGATGTGAGTATGCTGTGCTTCTTGGACATGGATATCTATGTCTTTCAGTAGGGTTGGGAAATTTCCTACCATTAATTCTTCAAATATTCCTTCGGTCCTTTTCCCTTCTCTTCTTCTGGGACACCCATGACATGTATGTTTGCATGTCTTTTGTTGTTATTTAGTTCCCTGAAACCTTGTTCAACTTTTTCCATTCTTTTCTTCATATGTTCTTTTTTATGTTCACTTTAGAGGTCATTTCTTCAAGCTCACCAATCCTTGTGCCTCCTCAAATCTATTACATGATTCCAGTGTTTTTAAATTTCATTTATTGCACCTTTCTTTCCCATAAGAGCTGCTATTTTTCTATGTATGCTTTCAAATTCTTCTTTGTGCTCCCAATGTCTTTTTTTTGGGGGGGGGAGCGGAGTTTGCTCGTTTATTGGGCTGGTCCCGGGTGGGACCTGGAAGAAGGTGTTGGGCCACTTGGTGGTGAAGCGCGGCTTGTGCTGGCGCCGCAGGACGTGGTGGGGGCAGCGGGGACGTGACCTTGGAGTCGGGGAGCTGCTTGACGGATGGACGGCGGCACTTGCTGGCCACGATCTCCTCCACCTTCATGGCCTGGATGGAGTGGGCGCGCGGTGCCGGGCTCCCATGTTGCGGTCTGGGGGACGAGGAGCCCGGTCATCACCCCCCCACTGTGCGGCGCCCCTGGGGTACAGAACCTCTGCATTCACTCTGAGGGGTGCGGCACAGCCCCCCAAAGGTGACGACGTTCGCTTGCTGTCTGCACCGCTGCTGGAACCGCTGTTACCATAAACTGCGGCTCTTGGCCAATGTCTTCTTAATATCCTTAATCTCTGCAGCCATCTCATTGAATTTATTAAGATTTGTTTGAACATCTCTGATTAGTTGTCTCAACTCCTTTCTGTCATCTGGATGTTTATCTTATGCCTTTAACTGTCATATCGTCCTGTTTCTTGGTGTGGGTTGTAATTCTTTGTTGCTGTCTTCGCATCTGGCTTACTAGAGTATTTATTCTGGGTGCTTTTTCTCTTTAGTTTAGGGCTTCCTGCCCTTTCTCCCTTGCTGGTTGTGCAGTCGGAGCCAAGGTTGTAATTAGTGCTATAGCTGTGGAGGCACAAGCTGCCCTCACTGCGCCAGGGACCGATGAAGCTTCTCACAACTTTCTCCTTTGCCAGGGGTGGGGATAGAGTCACAGCTATGTGGAATAATCCAAGTTGTGCAGGCCTAGATTGTAGTTGCCCAGAGACTGATGAAGCTTCACACCCCTTTCTCCCCTGCCTGGGGTGGGGATAGAGCTGCAGGTGTGGGCAGCAATCTATGTAGTGCACATCCAAGACGACTGCAGTTGCCCCAGTAGACTTCTGATTTCAGTCTGTGCCAGCCAAAGATACCTGCAGTTACCTGGATAGGCTGGTGCAGGGCCCCCCCCGCCGCCTCCTCCCTGCCAGAGGCAGGGCTGAAGCCTGGTCTAGGGCTGCAGGCTGATCTAGGGGAAAGAAACCAGTTCCTACCATCACTGTGATTTTTGGTCCTGGCTTCCCCTCAGGCTGGGGGCAGAGTCAAAATGGCAGCTGCCAGCTTCTTTCTGATTTGGGCAGATTCACACCCCAGCTCTTCCCGGGGTTATACCTTAGCCAGTCGAGCCTGCCAATCAGTAGCCGAAATCAGCAGCCAACTACTAAATGCCCTGTAGCAGGAGCTGACGCTAGGAGCTCCTTACTCTGCCACCATCTTGCTGGTTGTCCCTCCAACTGATTTTTGACAAGATCACTCAATTGGGAAAGAACAGTCTCTTCAACAAACGGTGCTAGAAAAACTGGATATCCATACATGAAAGAATGAAGGTGGACCCCTACCTCACACCATATACAAAAATTAACTCAAAATGAATCAAAGACTTAAATATAAGAAACAAAACTATGAAACTCCTAGAATAAAACCTGGGAAGTATCTTTAGGACCTTGGGTTGGGGAATGGTTTCTTAGATTTTATACCCAAAGCACAGGCAGCAAAAGAAAAGAAAAAAATAGATTAATGGGACTTTATCAAAATAAGTACAAAGGACATCCTCATGAAAATAAAGAGACACAATGGGGGAAATATTTGGAAACCACATACCTGATGAACATTTAATATCCAGAATATATAAAGAACTCCTACAACTCAACCACAAAAAGGCAAACAACCCAATTAGAAAACGGGTGAAAGAATTGAATATCTTCCCCCAAGAAGATATACAAATGGCCAAAAATCACAGGAAAAGGTGTTCAACATCATTAGTCATTAGAGAATTAAAACCGCAATGAAATACCATTTCACACCCACTAGAGTGGCTAATAACAAAAGCCAGAAATCACAAATGTTGAAGATGTGCAGAAGGGGGACCCTTGTTCACTGTGGTTGCAAGTGTGAAATGGTGCAGCTGCTGGGGAACACGTTTGGCAGCTCCCCAGAAAGTTAAGTTTGGAATCACCCATTATGATTGGCAATCCCACTACCTAGATACCCAAAAGAATCAAAACAGGTTTGTTTTCTTTCTCTCCCCTCCCTCTCCCCCCAGCTGTCTGCTCTCCGTGTCCATTCGCTGTGTGTTCTTCTGTGTCTGCTTCTATCCTCATCAGCGGCACCAGGAATCTGTGTCTCTTTTTGTTGCGTCATCTTGCTGTGCCAGCTCTCTGTGTGTGCGGCACCATTCCTGGGCAGGCTGCACTTCCTTTCGCGCTGGGCGGCTCTCCTTACGGGGTGTGCTCCTTGGGTGTGGGGCTCCCCTACACGGAGGGTACTCCTGCGCGGCAGGGCACTCCTTGCGTGCATCAGCACTGCGCATGGCCAGCTCCACACGGGTCAAGGAGGCCTAGGGCTTGAACTGCGGACCTCCCGTGTGGTAGACGGACGCCCTAACCACTGGGCCACATCCGCTTCCATAAACAGGTATTTCTGAACAGATATTTGTACAGATGGTCATAGCGACGTTAGTCGCCGTTACCAAAAGAAGGAAGCAAACCAAGTATCTGTCAACCGATGAATGGACAAAGCAAGCATGGTGCATGTGGCAGGGGGATACTACTCAGCCACAAGGAGGAGCAGAGGCCTGCTGCGTGTGACGACGAGTGAACTCTGAAAACATGCTGGGTGGAATAAGCCTGACTCAAAAAGACAAGCGCCACTGATAGGAAATACTGGAATAAGCAAAGCCAGAGTCAGAAACCAGAACGCAGGCCATCAGGGGCCAGGGCAGGCGCAGGGACTGGCGAGGAGATTAAATCGCAGTTTCTACTCAGGGTGATGGGGGAGTTTGGTGACGGATGGCGGTGAGGATAGCACAATGTGGTAAACGTAATCCACTGCACTGAGTTCTATATTTGAAGGAGGCTTAAAGGGGAAATTTCGGGTTGTATACACGGTACTGGAATTTCTTAAAAAGCCACAGGCCAATAAAACAGAAACACTCACCCTACAACTCATTATAATAACATTCGTTCATCAGTCATAACAAAGTTACCACACACCTTGCACTGGTGTGTTAATAACAACAGGGGATGTATATGGGACCCCTGTATTTTCTGCACGATTTTTCTGTAAACTTACAACTTCTCTGAAAAGCAAAATCTGTGTTTTTTAAAAATGTGATGCAAGATTTGAGAGCCTGAGACGTTGTCAGACAAGACCCCAGGACATCTCCCTTCCAAGTCTCCGTTCTCAGAGATGCTCTGCGGACATCCTCAACTAGCCATCGAAGGGCGGGGAGGCGGGAAGGGACGGGCGAAGGGGTGACGGCCAGGGGCAAACGCGAGGCGCGGCTGCTAGGAGAGCCAGAGCTGGGAAGTTAAGACGCGCTCCTCCAAGGAAAACCAAAAGGAAACAAATCGTATCCCCATGATATAAGCTCTTGGGAAGACAGAGGAGCGAGGCTGGGCTGGCGTTTCAGAGAACAGGGGTGGACATGGAGCACCCTAACCGGAAAAGCCAAGAAGCAGCAGCACAAACAAGTTACTGAGAAACCAGATAATAAACGCTCGGATAAAACCACAGAGCGGCCACAGCGAGTCCCTCCGGGGGGCGCCCCTACGCCAGAGGAGCGTCTACTTAGGGAGACCTAGGAAAAGCTCAAACCCCAATTCAGATTACAAAAATCACGCAAAGCACAGATTGCAGGGGGTGAGGCCGAGGCCCCAGCCCCGCCTCCGCCGCACAGCTCCGTCCCCAGTCCGGCCCTCAACCGGGGTCCCCGCGGGCACCGGTCCCCACTCCACACCGCACCAGGCACGAGCCGCTTGACCTCGCCACAAGCCAGCGCTCCTTAAACGCCCCCCCCTAGAGCCACGACAGCAGCCACCTTCAGAAGACGAGCCTTGCGGGGCTGCCACGGCGACGAGGAAACGTGGAGCAGGCCTGCGGCCTCCAGCTCCGCGCGGGCGCGCGCCTGAGCACCCAGTAAGTCCGCGAGAACCAACACTCAGCTAGAGGACCAGCGCAGCCCGCCCTGGCCAGCAGCCCTGCCCGCCCTGGTGGGACGCTCCAGGGGGAGCAGCAGGCCCACCCCTGACCATTCAGCAGCGTGTGGTGGACGGAACGCAGCCAGCAGCCTGCTGGCAAGGCGGCCAGAGCACCTGGCGCCCACAGCTCTGCCCACGCTTGGGCAGCCCTGACCACAGACCTGACCCGAGTGGACGGCCCGCTCGGACACGGCTTTCTCCACCCCTTCGATGAAGCGGTTCACGCAGGTCTGCCGGGAGCAGACGCGGGGCTCAAGGCCAGGGCCACCCCACGCTGAGGACAGGGTGATCATACACGCCAGTCCACCCTGCTGAGACCAGATGGGCGAGTGGACAGGCAGTGAGGGTGCATGGGGTGCGCGGAGGGAGCCGGTGCAGCCACACCCACCCACCCCAGCCCGCCCCAGGCCCTAAAACGCTCAAAGGGAGCCGGCACCACAGGCCCCAGCCCTCACGTCTCTCCACGAAGGACAGGTGCCACGGGCTCTGCCGGGCACAGCACCCAGCGCACCCGCTTGGCGGCCTCGGGGTGAGGGTTCCGCTGCCACCCCAGCACGCTGTCAGCTCCGCGGCGGAGCCTGGGAGCTGCCCCCCGAACTGCAAGAGGGACGGCCCTGGCTGAAGGGGATCTGGACGTGCCCGCTGTGTCCTCAGGGACTGCAAACGCTCGGCCGACGAGACACGGCACAGACGCTGGGAGACCTTGGGCCACGGGAGTGGACTCCAAGCGACCCTGGCGGCCCCCCACCAGGCCCTGGCACGGACGGGGACCCCGACCGTGAGCGCGGGTGGCCCACGGAAGCGCCCCACACAAGGGTGGCATCTGTCGGGGGGGGGCCGGTTTGGGCTGACCGGGGGCCCTCGGACGTGCCCCAGCCGCTGCCGTCAGCCTGGAAGCAGAGGCCGGGACCGGCCCGCCGCAGAGCATGTGGACCCCGGGTCGGAGCTCAGGGGGCCTGGCACACGGCAGCCGCGGCGCCTTACATAACGGCCGCGGCCCCCAGCTTTGGGCAGACGGCAGCGGAGGAACCTCGTCTCCAGGGAACGCAGCCGAGATGCAACTGGGGGGACGCGCAGATCTGACCCGCCCGGGAGCCGCCGCGAAGGGCAGCCCCGCCTGGCAGCCCGCGGGGTGCTGCCTCGGGGGTCCCGCTTCTCCAACCTGTTCACGGCGCCACCGAGGACGGAGGCCTGGATGCCACCGAGCCCAGACCCTGTCCTGGGGCCGGGGCCTCGCCCCCCGCGGGGGTCGCACAGGACACAGGCCGCGAGTCCCGGGCCCTGGAGATGACACAGCGGATTTCTCCCGGCGAGCGCACGTGCGGTGGGCGCCCCGCTCCCGCTCCCCCTGCTCGCCCACCAGCAGCGCTGGTTTCTCGCGCTCGAGCAGCTAAACCAAGCGCGCTCCCGCGGGGCCGGGCCCAGGGCGCGCGGGGCCCTCTGGAGCCCCGGCCCTGCATGGGGGAGGGGCGGCGTGCTGCAAGTCCCCGGCCGAGGCGGGACCCTGCCCCGCAGCAGCCCCCGCCCGCCTGGCCGCGGCCCCGCGGTCTGGTTTCTCCAATCCCCCCGGCACCGCACCGGGGCCTTCGAGCGCCCCGCTCCTCGCCCAGGCGCCCCCAGCCCGTGCGCGCCTCCCTCCCACCCCCAGGCAGAGAAGCCCCGGCCGCCGCGGCGGTCCGTGGGCCGGGGGCCGCCCGTGCCAGGCTCCCGCGTGGCGCTGCGAGCGCGGCCGTCCCGGGCTCGGGGCCGCGGGGAGCAGGTGCGCGGGGCGGGGAGCGCTGCGGCGCGGGCGGGGGGCGCCCCGGCCCCACGAGCCCCGGGCCCGGCGCGCGCCGAGTCATCCCCCGCAGCCAGGGACGAGCCGCCCCCCGCCGCCCGCGCCCCCCGGCCGCCGCCACGTACCGTCCGTCTTGGGGGGGTACATGTCCTCCCGTCACCCCTGCTCGGCGCCGCGCCCGCCGCTCCTCGGCCTGTTTTCCCAGAGACCCGACCCCCGGCCCGACAACCTGCTCCGCGCCGCGCCGCCGCATCCCTGCCCGGCCGCCCGCGTCTGCACCATCTGGGCGGCGCGCCGGGGGGGCCGCGGGGCCGGGGGGGCCGCGGGGCCCGGGGGGGGGGGGCGCGGGGGCCGGCGAGGACCGCGGGGGCCGGGGGAGCGCGGGGCGGCGGGGGGTGCGGGGGCCGCGGGGGCCGGGGGGGGGGGGGTGCGCGGGCGCTGACACGCAGCCCCGGCGCGCTGGCCCCGCGGGCCCCCGGCGCAGGCAGGCCGGGCGCGGGCGCGCACTCACCGGCCCCGTCGCTCCGAGCCGTCCTCCCGGGCGCGCAGGCATCTCCTCGCTGCCCGCGGCGCCCACAATGCAGGGCGGGCTCGGGCGGGCCGGGTGGACGCGGCGCCCCCGCCT